>NW_015386712.1:236463-315857 GCF_001527695.2 Protobothrops mucrosquamatus
TTACTATTGAGCAAGGTACCCCCTATACTATACCTGTACATTTGGTTTTTCTTGCCTAAATGTAGAACCTGACTTTATTCCTTGATATGTGAATTAGGTCTGGGTAGCTTATTTGAGGAAGTTGGCTAATTTTAGTTGATTAACTTAATTTCAGCTTGACTGTTAATTATCTAGTGGAGACACTGATTCTCAGACCGTTTTGGAGTCTGTTAATATTTTAAGGGGAAGATGGAAACAGTATAAACAATAAAATATATTTGAATATAAAACTTCTCACAACTGTAAAGTAATGACGGGCAAAGCAATTTGCAGAGCCTCCCTCCCTCCTTCCCTTACCCTTCCAACAATTTTGGGGAGAAGATGAGGCTGAATGATCCTTACCTTGTAGTTTTACTATTTTCATTTCAATGTTCTCTCTCTCTCTCTTACTTGAAAATATAAACTAACTCGGATGTTTGAATAAAAGGAATAGAACTTGAATAGAAAGGGTTGCTTCTATTTTAAAGAAGGAAATGAACAAGGAAATAAATAAGAGTAGGCTACAAGGCTAAAAGGGGATTTGACTCATCCTGGAGTGAGAGCTCTCTCCCCATGCATCTACTCTTTGTCTCCTACGGAAGAAGAATGACCTGTCTGGAGATTTTTTCAAGAGAAGAATTTTTAGACAGTTTCAAAGATAATTAAGAAATTAGTGAAGAGATTAATGTAACTCACAGGGTGAAAGAAATTGCAGTGAGATTGATAAAAGAAGTAGTAATAACCACAGTAGTACTGAAAATCAAAGCAGTGCACTCTACTCTGACTTTAGAGTCTTGTAGGCATGCATGCTGATATGACAGGAGTTGTACTCTAGGACTAGGTTTTATGAAAGGCACATTGGGGAATACCATAGTACAGAATTCTATAATCTTGGCAACTTCTGGATGTGGAGACTTCAGTTCCCAGAATTTTCAGCAATAGGTCTGCTGGCTGGAGAGTTCTAGGAGTTAGTCCATATATTGCAAGAGTACCCAGGCTGCGAAATACTCTTCTAGTAATCCTGTATCCTGTTTATCATTCTGTTTGGCATGGATTTATATGGTGCACTTCACGTAGTACTTCAAGTTGTGTACACACAACTTATTGTTTTAATTTTTGCATGGTCATAGTCAGAGATTCATTTCCCCAAAGTATCAGCTAACTGGGGTTCCTACACGTAGACATGAGCAGATGTAACGTTTCTACCACCAATTTTGTGAACAGCACATTGCAGAGAATTGATAAATATGTACTTGTAGTTCTGTCTTATAAAAGGAACCTTTTTTCAAGTTAAACTTCCCCAATCCCGTTATGTCTGAAGAATGTTTACTTATTTATTATACAGTATATCTACTGTATATTTGTATGAAAACATCTACAGAATCATTCCAAAGATGCTTTTTCATGAGGCAACTGAACTTTCTTGTTTTTCTTTGAAGACATTTCACTTCCCATCCAAGAAGCTTCTTCAGCTCTGACTGGATGGTGGGGAAAGGAAAGATTTATACTCCCTTTCCTTTCTCCACCATCCAGTCAGAGCTGAAAAAGCTTCTTGGATGAGAAGTGAAATGTCTTCAAAGAAAAACTCGTGAAAAAGCATCTTTGGGTTAACTATGACCTGGATGACTGAGAATCTCCATAGACATCTACAGAATCAGCTGTGGAATTAAAAAAAAATCCAAATTCTATAAAATTTATTTATTTATATTATTTACATGATAATATTGCTGAATTTGATTTATATGTCTCTTCCCCCCCCCCAACCAAATCTCACAACAGAGACTCTGGGCAGCATATACATTTGAAACAGCAACAATCCCACCACTTAAACCACAATATTCAAAGTTAAAATGATAATCCCAATGTATAAAAACAACTTTAATAAACAGAACTTATCTAACCCGCTACTGTAAATCAAATGCCAAGGGGAACAGGCAGGTCTTCAATGTCTTACAAAAACCTATCTGGATTTACAAATGGACGTTGTTCTACAGGGCAGATGCTGCCACAACTCCTGAGTCCAGCAAGATGTCTGTCTCTGATGAAAGGTTTCCAGAGATATCTTCTCTGCTGCAACTGATGAGGAAGGCAGAAATAGTGGGAGAGAGGCAGTTCCTGAAATAAGCTGGCTCCATGTCATGTAGGGCTTTATAGACAGTAACCAGCATCTTGAATTGCATCCAGAAGCCCATTGAAAGCCAGTTCAGCCAGCAGAGCAGTGGTGTAATGTGGATGCAACAAAATGCCAAAAGCTGCCTGCACCACTATATTCTATAGCTATAGCTTCCAAATGATTTTGGAGGGCAGCTCAATATACAGTAGAGTCCATCGCAGTAATCCAAATAGGAAGTGACTGGGGTATGAATCACCATGAGCAAAGGAAATGCTTAAGACACTGAAGCATCGACTGTGGGAAGTCAGACCCGTGAGCTATGATTGTGGCACTAAATTGGTCCATTCTGCGAACAAGAGTAATGTGGCTGACCATGTGGGTTTCTCTGTGATGCACTCATTGCCACAGTAAGCCTTAATACAGATTTCTAGACTACTTTTCTCCCACAGCTGGTAAGTTATTATTTGGCATCAGAAGTTGGATTTCCTACTGGGTCATAATCAACCTTCAGAAATTGCCATGCAATATCAGAAATGTAACACAGCTTGTCTTAATATGGACATTACTAATATCATTATTACTAGCGAAGATGACATTTATCATTAGCTGAAAAAGACATCTGATCTGGCCTGCATAATAGTTCCAAATATTGAGCACCCATAAAATACCCTTTTTGTAATAGTTTTGCAACCTAGTATTAGCAACCGTTAAGGTGATTTTTTTCCCTCTGCTGATTCATTTTCAGTATCACATTTCTCTGTCAACTTTCTGGTAATGGCAGTTTTTTACAATCCTGTTTCCCATAAAAGAAGATGATATAGAAAGATTTGTGATGACCCAGCCATAGATAAATATAGAGTATTTCTCTCCCTCTCCATCTCCTATTTTAGCTGTCAGACAATGATGGGTTATTTTGACATAATGGATGAAAGAATTCAGCTGCCCCAATCCTTGACAAAAGTTAAAGTCTTGTTTGCACTTGTTCAGTAGTTCACCTTTAGTTCAACAAGCATAATTATGGGGATGGGTAAGCATATCAGAATAAAATTGTGTCAATAAAGGCGTGAGGGACATTTTCTTGGGAAATCAGTCTAATTTCATAGCAACTGACTTCTACATCTCTTGTAGATCCTGTATTCTTTGAAAACTGTTCTTCTATAGCGTTATGATTAAAACCTGTTGTTCTGATCATATGACTTCTTTGCAGTTTAAAAACTTATGAATTATTTTTCTGGCATTACTACTCATGAAATCATATCTCCCAAAGTAGCTCTGGGCCACATATGCCCACTTCAAGCCCTGCTGAAATCAATGGCAAATAGTAAATAACAGTGCTGTAGTTTTTCACCATTGGGTGTTGGGTAGGGAAAAAATAAAACAAGAACTAGGTGTCCTTAGTGGACCAATTCAAATATTTTATACTGCACGGAGCAGTTTGGATTGATTTGGACTATGAAAAGATTTATCAAATCAAATGGAATACTATACATTTGATAAATTCGGCCCTATTTGACCCAGCTTGGACAATTTTCTCCTTATATATTTTTGCTTTTTAATGATCTGAATCCAATCTAGTCAAGTCCAGTTAAAAGATTTTGGCCAATTGAATGAAATTGGATTGATTTTCTAAATTAAACTGAATGTTGCAATTAATTTTATGAATCAATTTGATTAGTTTACTATAATTCCAATGTTTGTCTATCCCCCACTTTGATCAACATACAGGGGTGATTAAGAACGTTTTTCCCAAGTTACTTTTAAATTATAAACCCTCATTATATTATCATTCTTATTACATTATTATAATGTTATGTAGTAGTCTGGGGACTGGCTTTGAAATTTCTGCTCCACCCCCAATTAAATTGCTGCCTGGCATAGTAAGAAAATGGTTCTTGTGTCCATATTAAGAAAATGCCAAGAAATTATTTGAGGGAGTGTATGATCATTGCCTGTCCCTGTCAGCAAAATCTGTCTAGAGAGCAACAGGGCTACAAATTCAGTACTGTAAATCACTTAACGTTTTGCTACCCCTCGGCCCATCCAACTAGTTGTCAATCACTGACAGAGTGGGACCCACTCTGGTTTAGCAGTTTGTTAGTGTTTCTTCACTTGTTCTTACTTTTGTTGTTGATGCACATTGGTCTGAATATGATCCAGCAGTTTGTCCCTCTACAATATTGAGTTTGTGTATTGAATGGATTTTCCTCCCAGAATGCTCTACATGGTGCAATATCTTTGATTAAAAGGACATCTCAATCTTTTGTTATTTATAGAGAAAATGTTCTGCACGTTCATAGGATCCAAACACTGCCACCTTCCGAAACAGTCTTGCTGTCACTAGGTTTTTGTCTTAATCTGCATTTGTCTTTTATTTTTACACAGAGTTTCCAGCAATATTTTATCTTGCTCAATAATACCCACTTATTGGGTATTGCTTAATAATAATACCCACTTCGCATCAAAAATGAAACATTTTCACTGACCCACACAGCAGTTCTTACTTGAAGCTGTTGATCGATTTTAAAGTGAAGGGGCAAAACCTGTCTTGGTATTTTGCCGGGTTGGAATTGCTAATTTTTCAGCAGCTAATTATGGACAGTGTTCATGTCCTGATAATCCAACTATTCTCTAGTTATCATGTTATGAACTTATAGGATTTCTCACCTTCTTTCATTTTCATCTCATTTCTTTCTTTTCCCTGCAGGCATGTTTTACTATGAACATTCTAGCATATGTCTCCAGTGTTGTTGTGTGTGTGTTTTTTTTAAAAGCAACAAAGCATTTCCAAACAGATAGGTACTCTCTGCTCCCTGGCAAAAATAGTCTAATCATCTAACACATCAGATGGCAAGTACTAAAACAGTGCTGTGAGCTGCCTGCACCGTAACTACCATGGAAACCTCCACTAGATTGGAATTGCTAAAATTGATCTGCAATGTTTGAATGCACAGCTTCAAATGATATGAGTTTGTAAAATGAATGCCAAAACTGGTATTATTCATGGATTGGTATTTGTGAAGATAAACTTTATCACAAGAATAATTAGATGTAGTGATGATCATCAGCTTGGACGAGGACAAAAATTTGTCAATAGCTTCTAACCATGATGGCTATATACTTATTGAAGACAATATTCTGTAAGTATCCATTGTTGAGGACATGAGTAAGAAGATGTTTTTGTAAATCTGTCTTGTTGAAGTCAGAACTAAAGAAGCTTCTTGTATGAGAAGTGAAATGTCTTCAAGGAAAAAAACAAAGAAATCCAGTTGCTCTTGAAAAAGCACCTTTGGGACATTTCTTGTTGAAGGCTTCTTGTAGACATCTACTGTAGCTGATCATTATGGAAATGGAATACCTATTTCGGATTTCCAGTATCAGAGTTAGTTGTTTGAATTGCTAGAGAACAAGATTCAGCTAGGTAATTGTTTTCATCTAAACTCTGTAGCTTTCTACTTGTAGGAACAGCATTCTGCATCAAGTGATCTTTTGATCTGATCCAATATGACTCTTCATATCTTCATAAACTGAAAGCTGAGTGATGTCAAGGTGAAGGAAAACTCCCCATTTCCTGTTGTCTCTTTTTCTGGGCAGAATGCAGGACAGCTAGCAGTGTTACAGATGCAAATTTTCTTTGCATGGATATATGTTAACAAGATAGAATCTTTTACTGTACTGTTGTCAGATTTAATGGAATTTCAGACTCTGGACAAAAAAAATATCTGTACTCTATATTTACCATATAGTCTTTCCCTAGCCATATCACACAGATTGCTCCTTCTTCACATCGCGTATACACATCACGTTAATATGCCAAACCTTTCTCTTTAGGGCTCTTCAAAGGAAGAAAATAATGGCCCTGTTTATCTGGAGGGGAAAATATAAATCAGAACCATGCTCCATACAGAAAATTTTAGACTGGAGCATTCTCAGCTGTTGGCTTTTATCTGATGATTTCCAGTAAGAAGCTTCTTCCCTCCCATATAGTAGGAAGCATTTTTTTTTTTAAAAAAAATGTATTTTAAAACAAACCCATTCACTCTGTGAGTCAGGCAAGAGTTGCACAGTGTTGTTCATTAATTTTGTGGTCTAGGTCACAATTGAGAATTTGCAAATTTTATACACAAAGTGTTTAAACATTACAAGCATATAATTAACAGCCTGGAAAGGTTTTTAAGAGTTTAGGGGGAAGGTGCAAGGAAAGAACAGTGAAATGGAGTACTAAAAAGGTGAGCCTTAGAAGGAGTTTCCACAAACGTTCCATCACTTTCATGTCCCATAGTTGCTGACTTTCTGAATTGTAACATACAGTCTAACCCCCTACCTCCTCCCCTGATGCATTTAACAGTGGAAACTTAGGTCAGACATGTCAAATTAGCGACGTCACGTGACGTCGCGTGACGTATCGGAGCTTTTTTTGCCATTGCCGGCAATGGGGTGGGCACGGCTCCTGTATGATGAAACCGGCCCGCAGGCCGGCAGTTTGACACCCCTCACCTAGGTAATAATCCCTCAACCCAACATTGCATTGTTTCCAGAACTTTAAAAAAAAATGACGGTGAAGATTCATTCTCTGAGCTTGTGGAAAAAAATGTTGGGTCAGGTCAGGTCAATAGTAAAAACTTGGTCAATCTTCTCCAGAAGGCACTTTCCAAGAAATAAATATATAAGTAAACAAACTCTGCTTCTGGAATCCAATCACTATGAGTCATTTCCACTGAAATGAGAAATTCCTAGCAAAAGAAGACACAAAGTGGAGGATAAAATAGTAAGGGTCTGGGCTGTGTCATTTTCATTCATTAAAAGATATTAAATTAGAATTCCAGGGAGGAGGTGGCATATAAATATTTGTAAATAAATAAAATGTTAAGCCAGGAGCTGTACTCTAAAGAATATAACTGTGCAGCATTCTTAGAACACATTGCTGTATTACTGTTCTCCAATAAATCCTCCCCACAAAAGAAAATTCCAAAAAACAAACAAAATCTTCCCTCATGTTTGAAGAGTGTCATGCAACAGAGTGATCATTTTATTATTCTGTTCGTCTGCAAAGGTGACTTTCATAGCAGCAGTACAGAATCTATGCAGTAAGAAGCAGGGTGACCAGCTCTGATGAACTAAAATGAACATCAAAAGGAGGTGGGTGTTTTGCATTTCATATGGCTACCCATTTGTACTAAGATGGGGGTCACAAGCAACTACTTTCTCAATAGAACACTTTTTCCAAGCAGGAAGAGCTTAAGTTGAAGATTGAACTGGTGATAGGCATAAATTTCATGATAGTTAAACTTTAAAGATGTCCATCACCAATTTGGCATTTCCTTGATGCACCATCTAGTTCAGATTCTTGAGTGCTACAGTATTTGACGGCTACCAGTATTACCTGGTAGAAGGGGGCTTTTGTTTTGATAGAAGCAGTTACCTAAATGTAGAGCAAGTTTGGGAACGTCATGATCAAATGACCAGATACTTTGGTCTAAAGGAGTTTTCAGCTGCTTAGATATTGATCAATCTTGTGGGTCCCGGTATAAAGATGCATGTTGAACTGGTGTCCAATTTCCTCTTCTCAACTGAAGGCATTCGCTGAGGCTTCTGCAATTGTACAGATGAAAAAGGATTATGGCTGTAAAAAAATTGATAAGTGCAATGCCTGTGCACTGTTATCATTCTCCAGTGCTATGGAAACTGTCTCAATTTAATCATTGCTTCATCTCTCACACCTTGTTGAGGCACAAGGTGCTCTGGATCACTGCATTTTGAAATGAGTGCTTATAAAACCTAATCAATGCTCGTCAGAATCCCTGAAGCATATTTCTCCCTATCCAAATTCCTTGTGGGTTTTTTTTTAAATGGGGGGGGGGATATGTTTCATCGCTTGAAAGAATCATAGGGGAAAGATCCTCATTCTATTCCAGCTAATATTTTGTGTCATAGACAAGGAGTGTACAAGTACTAGAAAGACAGCTGACCCCCCAAAATCAATATGCATTACAAAACTCAACTGGAGGCACTTCCAGATGGAAATTCCAAACTGGCAAGGGACTGTAATAAGCCGTCTCCCCATCTAATAATACTGTGACTGAACAGCATAACAATGACAGCTTGGTTACATTTCCACAGTTGGATAGGTGTTGTCTATTTTCACTAGTGGAGAGCCTGTTTTTCTGCTCTTGTAAAGGGGTCAAAATGCAACGCTCCTGATATGTCAGTGGCCCCAGTTGTATAAAAATTGGTGAAATGGAACATGTCATAGAAGTGCTTTCTATAGAGAGGTGGAAGGGGAGTATGTTTAAGCATGAATCTGGGGTGGAGGCAGAGTCAAGCTGGGGCCCTGGGTGTGTGCAAGGACTATTTCTTAATTATATTAGTGATCATGGTGCATGATTTATTCTTAGCTATTATGTAGAGTATATTAATGTTCGTATTATTGTCATTGTTTTTATTCTATTTTTAATTTTGTTTGTCCCTCAGAGTCATTTGTTGAGATGGGCAGCCATACGGAAGGAAAGAAGGAAGGAAGGAAGGAAATTCCCCCATATGTAAATTGATGTTAATGATTGCATCAGATTAGAGCAGTATCACAAGAGCACATTAGCACTGGCAGGGTTGGGAGTCAACATGTACCAATATGATTGTGTATTTTTGTATAATCAAAAATCCTAAAGTGGTTGATTTAACACATGCCTATGTAATAGCTGAGCATTTTCTCCATGACTGACAGCAGCTTTCACATATCAGCTCTTCCTGCTGTCTTAGAAATGCCAGGGATTGAATTTGGTGCCTTCTTCGTGGACAGCAGATGCTTTATTCCTGAGCCATAGCTACCTTCAGGTGAAAGGCATTTCAGATTGAAGTTGACCTCATTCTGAAAGAAAGCCAGGTCCATTCACCTATTGGCAACAGCTCTACCATTTGGAAATGGACAGGAGTGCAGTGTTTCTGGAACAAGACTGAAAAGAGTTTTGGTTGCTATTCAGAGGTATGGTAGAAATTGCATTCCCAAAATATGAGAGTCAAGATAAAGAAATAGATCAGGGCAGAATAAGAGCTCATGCTGATTTCCTTTCATCCAAATGTATATTTCATTAAAGTTGTATTAGCTTAATTAAGTAATATATAAGCATGTTTTTGTTTCTGGTCAATGTTTTCCAGTTCTCTGCCTGGACAAGTCTCTGCAAGATTGGCAGGATTTTTCAGAATCGTCCTTCCTAGGGCTGAGAGTAAGTGACTGGTCCAAGATCCCCCAGCTTGCTTCATGCTCAAGGTGGGACTAGACTTCATGGCCTTCAGGTTTCTCGCTTGAGGCCTCAACCATTACATCAAAATGGCTCTCATATAAACATAATTACTCCTTGCTTATTTTTTTTCTGTCACACAAGTAAAACTCAGTGGCAAATTTGAAAAATGTTCTGGTGGGTTGAAACTTTGGGGAGAGTGCAGATATGGCCCTGGAGCAGTGGTGGGATTCAGCTGGTTGGCACCACTTCGGCAGAACCAGTAGCTAATTTTTTGTTGCCCAGGCCCAGAATGTACTTCCGGAAGTGGCATCCACACAGAGAACTGGTTGTTCACATATTTGAATCCCACCACTGCCCTGGAGCCTCAGATTCTATATTTCTGAACTAAAACAATGAATAGTATGGGTTCTCTCTCCTCACAAGGAAAGTCTCACAACCTTTCCTTGTCTATGTGGGCTGAAAGAAAGGATTTGTATCCTCCAAAGCAGACCATTTCATTCCAAGTATAATTTTCTTTCTTTTCTAGCAATGTCAGAATGCACCAAACTCCACTTTCTGTTTTCTCCACATGCAATCAGTATTCTGAGATCATGGCCAGGTGTAAGTGAGGGTCTTGGAACATACAGAGTGATATTAATGAATGGTTATCTGACTTGTTTAAAAGCTGCCAGTGTGGATGTTCTCCCCTCTGTTCTTATAGCTAATCATTGTTTCAGTCCTTTACAGACTTTATTCCTTTCACCTCACAACAACTTGGTGATTCATGTTGCTCCCATACAGTATGTCCATGGATGGCTTTTTATCTTTCCATAGGACCATGGTGGTTTCATCTTGGCTACCAAAGGTTCTTTACAGAGAGCTTTTGCACCAACCTGTCATACTAGTTTTCAATTCAAACACATCTGGGAAGAATTCTTTTCCACAAAGCAGCTTCTGGGAAAAGAGCTGAATGCCCCCGTTTTGTGCGTACCATCTTCTGAATGGTGAACTCAGGACAGATTAGGGGCATAACAAAACTCCAAAGGCTTATCCACTTCGGTATCCTATTTCCTAAGAGTGATTAAAAAAAAACATGCTTCTAGGGAAAGCCCATAACCAGACTCTGTTTCCCCCCAGAAGTACTAATACTAATACTAATACTAATTCCATACTAATCACACCACTCAGATACATAAATAACTAAATGCAATATGCACATACAAACTCACATATATGGATAGGTATTAATGTACATGGGAAGGAAAATAGGATTTCCAGGGTGCAATGTATATGCAACAGACTTAATCCACCTTCCAAAATGGGGGAAAAAATAGATCAAACAACCATCCAAGTTCCAAGTTTCAGATTTATTTTTGTATATACAGAGGCGTAAAAGCAGTGAATCTTCAACCTGAATAGAAGGAAAATAATGCCATTTCCACTAATCCTAACATAAAAATAGAAAATGTTTAAAAACTAGAGGCATTAATGAGGACTGGAAGAAATTGCTCTGTCAGGGATAGGTATATTTGAGGCCAATAGACATATTTGGAATTTTGAGAGCATATCATGTTATGGATCAGTCTTTCTCAATCTTAGCAACTTTAAGATCTGTGGACTTTGATTCCCAGAATTCTAGGCTAGCTGGGAGTCTAAATTTGCTGAGATGGAGAAACACTGCCATCGCTGATCACAAAATGATTATCATGGAGTACAGTTAGCTTGTACATACAACAGCTGTCACAATAGGCAATCTAGTTCCAAAATAATCACCAATCTACTAGAATGTCTTCTGAAATTTCTTATAGTTTCCCAGGATTTTTCTACTAGTCCAGGTTACCTTTGTTTGCTTTTAGACATTAGGACATTCTTTCCGAGAGAAAGTAGATAGGCTACAACAAGCATTGTTATTTTATAAGGAAAGTCAGTGGATTCAATATGGAGCCTAGATGAATTCTTATAAATAAAAATGATATACTACAGGAAGTCACTTTCAATTGAGACACACTGGCAGTTTCCTATTTATTTCTTGAAATGAATCTTTAATAGAAGTTAAAATCAAGCAGGATAGGTAGCCAGATAGGTTCCAAGGGAAATATCTATGGCACATGCTTATCTTTAGACACCACATTTCTTTGTCACTGCACAGTAGACTCCTGGCAGTTAACATTATAAGACATAAACACACCACGAAACATGATAATTAACAATTAGCATAAAACCTATTCAACCTCCACCAAGTTTGGGCTATGGAAAAACATCATGGCAAACTGGAGATCTGTTCCCAAAATTCTAATGCCAACTGCAATCACTTAGCCCACTTTTTAATCTATTTTTGTATTAAATTGGTATAGATGCAGTTTTCCTTAATAACTATCAAGCTTCTCTTTAGTTTATCTATAGTATGAAGGGTCCTTGGTGCTCTCTGAGCTTGCCTCATTTTCTTGCAGAATCTCTGTAGCTTAGGGCTGAATTATCAGGATCTTCAATGCATGTAAAAGTAAAGTCTGTTGGCTTCAATCCCCCATGCCCCGATGATATTACTTAGTTTGGTAATAAAACATCTGCTAGAAGAAAAACAAGCTTAGGGAATACCAAGCAACCAAGGAAGACTTCTGGAACGGTCCATTATTCTTGCCAAGTCTCCCTATTGGCCAATTTGGAAATACCCTTGTGAATTAATCAGATGGGTGGTGATCTGGTTGTTAGACAGGCATTTCAATAGACTGCTTTCTATGGGAGGAATGTTTTACAATGTAATGCAGTCTAATCTGACCCCATCCAGATGTGTTGGGTTGAATTCTACAAATTTTCAGCCAATGTGATTGCTGTCTATACTGCTAAGAATTATAAAAACTATCATCTCAACACATCTGGTCATCCCCAAGCTAGAAAGACAGTTCTACATGATGGAGGCTCCCTAGGAATCTCACTTTAACTTAATCAGAAGATTACTTTGGAAAGCTCAGCAAACCTCCAGGGCATTATTTCCAACAATTTCTCAATTTCCTCTGATTCTATCGCTTATTTATTTCTGCACTGAAATGTTTTTGAGAACAATGAATTCTTTACCCACATGGCCAAGATATTGTCAGCAGAGTATAAAAAGTACCTGACAGCCAGCCAGGAGAACCCAACACTCACGTAATAGCCAGTACATATCAACGAACAGGTTTCACTTCAGTTATTCTTTCATATTTATTATTCCAATCCCGACTCAGATGAAATCCTATTATGACATATATGATGAGGGCAGATTAAGGTACAGTCTGCCTCTTCCTCTCTGAGGAGGTGCTGGAATTCCTTCTCAGCACCACTGGCAGCCAGATTCATCTGAGACTTGACCTTTCTCTTTGGAAAGCTCAAGCACACCTCCCAAGGGCAGCAAGTGTACAGACAGATGCTGGGGAAAGGTCTGTTGTTATTTGCAGAAGGATTAGGAAATCCAAGCTCAAAAGATTGCGTATATTGATATTTTTAAGACTAATGGAGAAGGGGAAATAGCCTCTTAAATGCAGATGAAGCACTTTGGTTTAGGAAAAGTGGAAGTTTACGATATGATATTTCAGTTCCCCCAGATTGCATAAGTAGAGGGCCCTTGCTTTTTAGAGGAACTATTCCAACTGATAGAAAGCACTGGAACTGTGGGAGCCAGCAAGAAGCTTTCCTCAAGTTTCATTTTTACTGTAATTCAGGATTAGCATTTTGAGATGACTCAATGCCTAGGCTCAGCTTTGTGCTAAGGCATAATGCAGTCTGTTTTATTTTGATTTACAGTGAATGCAGTTATTATACCTTGCCATTATGTGTGCAAAAGGGTGTTAAAGTGTGCTGAAAAAATAAGAAAACAAATTATGGTTTACTGCATTGTGCAGATCTAGTCAAAATATTGGCCAAAACACTCCTTAGGTTGTTCCCACAGTAGGCATTATGTTAGAATTACTGTGTTTCATGAATTCACCATTAATTATGTTCCCATACATTTCAGAGTTTCTCAGGTTTTCCGAGATTTCATCTTCCAATGCTTTTAATGCTATTATTCTGCCTTTTTGTAAACCATCTCTGTGGTTTGGGTGTGGACAATGACATAACAAAAACTGAAATTCACAGCTTAGCATTTGGAATTCCATTTTATTAAAAAATGGTTTTTAAACTTTCACTAAAACAAATTTTATTTTGTCCCTTAAAGTGCAACATTTATGTTATTTACCTAATTTTCCTTTTAATTTCTATTTTGACAGAAGAAAAAAGAACCCAAAATCAGAGAAACATAAGGATCACAAAAAATTACACATTTTAAAATGTTTAAATATGCTACCCTTCCCTTTCCCATTTTGTAGGCCTATGCATTTCACTGAAATGAAAGAAAAAATATTAACAGTAAAGTCCATAAAAACAATAATTGGTATAGCAAATGAGAGTGTTGTGTTCTGTAAACAGTATATTGCTAATTTAAAAAGAAAGGAAGATAAATTTCTAATTACATGCATTTTAATTATGTGTTGTAGGAGAAGAACAGACAGAGCTGGGGGATGGAGTTAAACAAGTCATCAGCCTAGCATCATTACATTGCCACAAACAGTCTAAGTCCAACCCATCTTGAATTCCACTGACCCTTATTTGACGCCAATTTAGTAATGAACTTTAGCTGACTAGATTATTGTGTATAGGCTTGAGGAGTAAATCTTCTGAACTGCAACTTAATGAATGATACTGATTCTTTGTGCACGACATGTGCTTTGAATAGATATTTGTGACTCAAAACAAATGTTAAGTCTTTTGTTTTTGATATTCAAAGTTACTAATAGACAAACACGGTTAAATAAACGAGTGTTCATGTTCAGGATTATTCAGAATCCACCACCACCACCACCACAACCTTCCCCTAAATAGCTGTTATGTGAATTGATCCTTTTCACCCCAGCAAGTATGTCAGAACATTGGTCTGAATGGTAGAATAAATTTTCTGTAGACATTTTGAAAACTGTAGAGTACATCATTGTGTGACAAGACAGTGAAAATTGTATTTCTAATCTGTAGTAAGGGAACAAAGTTCTACTGACATCACAAACAATAGTTCAAGAAGAGGCTCCACTCTCCCTGCGTCTGTATATATATAACTTTAGGTGTTATGGCTTAGCACAGGTTTGCAGATATGGCCAAATATTTTAATAATTTCTGAATAGGGTTCTTGTGCACAGAGGAGTCCAATAATATCATAGTAAGCACCAAGGACTAAGCAGCTATTCTACTTTAAAGAACACCCTGTACCCACAATGTCTGTTTGGTATGCTTTCTTACTCCATGTGTGTCTTATTTTTTTGAACTTAGTTTCATATTTTCCAGCGGTCCTAAAGAGAACAATTAGTTTTTGCCTTATTATTTGATCATAATAATGATATGAAAATGACAGTTGTTTTAAAGTGCAGTGCAGGGACAAAAACAAGCAGCATCTTATGACACATTGGCAACAAGTAAGCAGAGACTTTCATGGGCAATCACCAAGTGCTTAAAAATAAGCATTGCCTAGATTTAATAACAGTCTTTCCATAAGTGGCCACTCTTGATAAGAGTATACTTATATAAGGAATGTTCTCTTTTTAAAGAGTTCATTGTACCACAGTAACAAACCTTGAAGTAGTCTTTTCCAACTTGAGGTTCTTCAGATGTATTGTACTACTACACAACCCTTTTCTAGGGAATTAGAGGAGTTGAAACCCAACATTTCTAAAGGGATCATATTGGAATATGGTGCACTAAAAAATAATGAAAGGCTGGTAGAAACAAATGCAAAAAGACAGTTGAATTTGGTCTATAGATCTTATTGAAGATGTACTCCAAGGCAATTTTCCCGAAAAAGTGGACTATACCACTAGAATACAAAAAATAAAAACATTATCCTTGCAGATTACAGAACACATGATTCAGGAGAGTCAATAAACACCTCCCCAAGACAAAAACCAGGCACACACTATCATCTTTGGTGGACATGCCCTAAAGCCAAAATATTTAGTCAAGAATACATATATGGTTAGAGAAAATGATTAAAAATCATATAGATTTTAAGCCAGAATTATTTTTGTTAGGTATAATTGTAGGAAATTATGAGAAATAATGTATATATTTGATATTACATGTATTAACTGCAGCAAGAATTGTATTTGCTCAACATTGGAAAAATGCAGAATTGCCAATGGAGGAAGAGTTAATCAAAAAAAAAAATCTGGATTGTGCAGAAATGGACAGGTTGACATTGAAAATGAAAGAGAAAGAAGACTCAGTATACTTTAGAACATGGGATACTTTTTATCAATAGCTAGAAAAACGAGGTAGAGAGAAGGGAACTTAATATGTATTAGTAAGTTAAATATTGGAACCCAGACAATATGTTGCTGATAAAATATTAAGAATTTGTGACAATTATATATAATTTTTATATATATATAAATTTTAAAAAATAAACACCTTCCCAAGAATGGTAGGATGCTTACATTCCACTGAAATCAATTACATTTATATTCTGCAGGTCGTACTACTGTAAAGGAGTGATTATGAAAATCAAGGCAACCAATTTTACAAAGCTTATTTTTCTGCTACTTCACTAACAGCTGAAGTGAAAGTCATCAGACACAACCCTAGCTTGAGTGGAATTATACACTCAAGAAAATAATTAGGTCTAATAAATTTCAGTGGTACTTCATTGGTTAACTAATGCTTTAACAACACATAATTTTAAGTGACAGCATTTAGTTGATTTTGGCTAAACTCTCAAGCTAAGGAGAGTTAGTCTGGTCCATACTTTCCACCAGGAAATTCCATAATTGTAGTTTAGACTGGTAATTTGTTTTTAAAAAAATGGAAGAAGTTAATAACAAACAATTTCTATATGGGATACCACCATGTAATTGGTAGAAGACAAGCTCATTTTCAGAGAGTTGATACTGTTTAACTGTTTTCAGACTTAATTTAGTTACAAACCTGCCACATTGTGAAATCATCAACTAAGTCATGTTTGAGTTGTCCAATTTTGAGAATATCTATTAGATCCAAAAACACAGCTCTTTTTAGTAAAAGCATCAGTAAAAAAAGTTCATTATTGATATTCTTCGAATGTGGTAACCTGCTTTTAAAAGATGTTATCTTTAGAGCAGATTTATAACTGTCCCTAAATAGCCAGATAAACTGATTATTTAGTAGATGAAATGTATGAGTATTGTTGCATGCTCTGCAAGAGAAAAGCAGGAACATCAATTGACCTCTAGCATTTCTTTGCTGCATGGCACAAACAAGCTCTGAAACAGGCTCCAAATAGAGAACCAAAATTCTTAATTGTTCCTCTTTGAATTAAAAGCTGCAAAAACTGCAAAAAGTCCTGGCATGGGGTACTTATTGAGTTATGGTAAACCTCTCATCTGACCTTATAAACCTAATTCTCAGTAGCCAGATAGCCCCTCTGAATAAAGCAGCGATATTAATCTAGGACTGGATCATCTCTTCTATGTGAAGTGGTTAAGGACACCCAAATGCTGATTGTTAGAGTAAAGCAGAGTCTCTTTGATCCATCATTCCTCAGCTGTTTCCTCAGCTGCAATAGAGATCTATGGAAATTGTATCAGCAGAACATGAAAGCAGAGATTTTCCCCATTAATTTATTGCAACTGATATTAAGATACATATTGTCTCTAATATTGGAGGCAGCACATAGCCATCATGATTATTAGACCTGGAGAAACTGATCCTCTGTTAGTTTATTTAATTTCTTTTGAAAACCTTTCCAGCCACTCAGCTGGAAAGCATGCTGCCTCTGGTATTCAGATAATATTGAACCATCATGAGCAGTAAGGAGCAGATGATCTTCAAACCTAGTATAAAGCAAAAGCAAGAATATGTCAGGTCCACTATCATATTCTGGTGTCCTGCCATCATGCTGAGGGGGGAAGGGGGAGGGCATGCTTAGGATTTTTTCACTTCTGCTGTTTACTTGGGAATTAGGGAGGGGGAATGTCTTTGGAGATGGGACGGACTTTTTCCCAGCTGGTTTTTGCCAGGTTCCAAGGCCATCACACCCTGAGTGTGAACTGTTATCTGCCTAGCACCTCAGAATTCTCAAAACATCTCGGCATCACATTGGCTGCCAGTGGACTGGTCAAGGAGATTGAGATTGGGAAACTGAGATAATTGCTTTAAGCTTTGTGCAGGACCTTCAGATTCCGCCTGACTTTACTGCATTCAGTTTCTCTCAGTAAAAGTTCTTTTGATTCAACTCAATGGATTCAAGAGTCTTACTTTCTTGAGGGGCGGGCGACTAGGGCAAGTCTGACAGAACCATTTTATCTCTCCTTTCCCCATGTCATGCATTATTTTATGCATCTCTATTATGTTTACACACAATTTTTCTAAAGTAAAGAGCCCCAGCGCGTGATTTTTCTTCTAATGTGACTTATCCTTACTAAATAGGCTGCTGTTTGTATCCTTTCCAATTCAGCAGCTGAATCACACTGATCAGATCTGTACTCTGTATTCCAACCGTACTCATAACAAAGAACGTTAATACTTCCCAATTTGGAATTTGATTTTTTTTACCACAGTCAACCATTGGTTAACATTTGTTTGAAGCTAGCAACTATGATCTCAAGATCTCTTTGTCTGTTTCCACAAGCATATAAGTTAAATTAGGATATATTGTTTTTTGCTTACTTTGATTTGCATTCGCCATATTGATGTCAATTCTCCAGTTTGGAGAGATTTTTTTGGGAACCTTCCATTGTTTATTTTAACATTAATATTGCTGTCTTTAGCACATTTTTCAACCTCATTAATCCTTGGCCAACTCCCCAAAGTCACATCCTTTCAGAGCCTAAAGTATTTGTTTATTGCTATTCTCGGCTTTTTCTTCTTTTCCTAAGAGATTTTTTCTTGTCAGTTTGCAAAGGTGTCTTTGGTGAGTGACTTTGTCAAATGTTTTTTAAATTTGTTGACATCCAAAGAATTTTAAAGGGTTGCTCTATACGGGACTTATCTTTCTTGAAATTAGGTTGAACTTTCTTCCACAGGACTTTTATTTATAGGGAATAAATAACCTCTTGGAGAGGTTCTCCATGATTATTACATCCAATACTAGGTATATTTAGTTTTGAAAAATGAAAAGTAAATTGGAACATGATACTTGTATTTAAATACATAAATTGTGGATAAAATAGATACAGAAATGTTGGGTTTCTTAATTCAAATAGGTAGGCTCTTCCAGTGGAGCTAAATATTGATTCAGAGATGCTGCTTGACATAGTAGACAAACCATGGAATTCTCTATCAAAGGAATTTAGTGACTAACATTTTTTATGATGGCTACTTAATGATGTCTACATATCCTAAATCAGCTTTTGATATGATATATTAACTACAGTAGGTATAAGCTTTCTTGATCCCAAAGCTAAGTAAGATTACACATGGTTAGTATTTGGATGGGAGGCTACTAGGAAATACAAGGGCTATAGGCTAAATGGGAAAGTGGACAAGATCCCTCCGAAGAAGGCAATGGAAAATCATTTCTGTATTTTGGCCAAGAACACTGTATGTATTTATTTATATAGCCATCAGTAGTGGATCCTTTTAAAAACAAAAAGCAAAACAAATGCATTAAGGGTATATAACTGAGAGTGTTCCTATCCTACTTACTGATTTCTTTGAGGCATCTTGTTGATCATAGTGGCAAACAGATGTTTTGCTGGGTTTTCAGCCTGATCCAGCAGGATTTTACATAGATGTTTATGCAAAAGCTGCTTTGTTGGAGTTGGTTATTCTGAGATTAACCACTCGTTGCTTGTTTTACACTCTGCTTAGTGTGGCAATTTTTTTTTACCATTCTGTAAAATTATCCTGCATTCAGAATTCCAATTCCATTGTATATTTTGGCCTGTTTGCCTTTGGAAAATTGATTTTGGCCCCCTTGATAGCCTTGGGGAAAGTGAAATGCAGTAACATAAGACACCACGTAGAGGACTGAGAAAATGGAGTCCAAGCCAAAAGTGAGCAAACAGCTCAACACAAAGACAGCTTTTTTTGTGCCTAAGAGACTTGCTGGAGGTAAAATTGCTTCCTTCATCTTATCTATTAAGCTTCAAAAATTCAAGCAGTCAAGCCAGTTCTCTGGCACAAAAGGTTAGGAAAGATGAAATGGTTATTTCCAACAAGTCTTTTTGTTTGTGGAGTTAGACAGACCCAGGGAGACAGGGAGAAAAGAGTCCAGTGTTGGGGGCTATCTTGTACCCAGATGTTTTATTTTCCTGTTCTTATATTTTTTTAAGAAGCTTTGCTAAGGACAACAGATATACTCAAATCCCTTTAACTGGCCTGCCAGACTTTAAGGGATGACACATTTAAAACCAAAACAAATGAATATGTATATTTAATTGCATGTTGTTTCCAAACATTAGTATTTATGCATATGTGAGGGAATATATGTGTCTAACAACAAGGAATCTGGTAGTAAAATTTAGTTAGACTTGCTTGAAACCAAGAAAGCAACAGCTTTGGTGCTATTCCTGTACACATATACAAATCACAGCAAGACAAAACTGAGTGCTGACATGAAACAGTTATTTATTAAGCCAAGCTGGCTTAATTTGTAATTAGCTATGATTAGGCATGTAGATTCAGTAGCCAATGGCATGAGGAGGAACAATAGACCCTTTAGCTACCTTATAAAAACTCACAGTAGATTTATTTTTTTGGAAAGGATCAATGCTATCCATCCTGGCTAGTGTACTTCCTGCTAGGGATCCCTTGTCATTCCCAATTGGTATTAATCTCTAATCTAGAGTAGCACCTCCATTCTGTATGATTTATTGTAAATTGGAAAATGCGGAGATGGGATGAAAACAGCCCAGACACAGCCAAACTCTGCCAGTGCAATGGGATAAGCTGCCTTATTTTGCTCAGAACTAGACCGATCCTCTTTAGGTTTGCTAACATCAGTGTGAAAAGATGGCAGAACCAATAGGCATCACTGGTTTAACTTTGAAACTGAATCTTATAAGAACCGTATTCTCAATCACCACCAATTTCCATTTGGTAAATGATCCACAGTGGTAACTGAAATGAAGTAAAACAGTAAAACAAAATCCAGAATCCTTTTGTCACTGATAAAAGTAAGGAACCAGAACAATGATTTTGGAGAAATTAAAGAAATCAATATTTCACAAACATTCTTGTTCATTTCCTTAAGAATGTTCTGCTTGCTGCTGTTTGTTTGCTTCTGCTATTTGTTTATTGATTGATTTATTGCTGCTAGTTGTTTATTTATTGGTTTGATTTCTTTACTTCATTCTTGTTCAGACAAGGAGACTCAACATCATTAACAACAAAGTGAAACACATCTTTTTAAAGAAAAATTAAACGCATCCACGATAAACCAATATTCAAACCATGCAGAGGGAAAGAGGTATATCATCTTCTTTTTCTAAACACATCAACTATTATTCCAAGAAAGATGTTCCATATGTTGGAATTTATGCAGGAGAAGAATCTCTTCCATACAGACCTGTATTTATGGAGATATTTGAAAAATGCTTAAAAGTTCTGAGATTTTGCACTTCAAAATTCAGTCCACCTTTTGGATATGAACTGGTAGGAAGAATGAGAAGCAAGATAATACTCTATTTGACAAACAGTTTGGGAAGTTCCATGGTCAAGAATACAAAAGGTAATTAAGAAGTCCTGGAGAACTAGTAGGATCCCTCTTCCACTCTAGAAAGAGTACAGAGTACAGAGAAGAGCAACAAAGATGATTAGGGGACTGGAGGCTAAAACATATAAGGAACGGTTGCTGGAATTGGGTATGTCTAGTTTAATGAAGAGAAGGACGAGGGGGGACATGATAGCAGTGTTCCAATATCTCAGGGGCTGCCACAAAGAAGAGGGAGTCAAGCTATTCTCCAAAGGGCCTGAAGGCAGGACAAGAAGCAATGGATGGAAAGGAGAGAAGCAACCTAGAACTAAGGAGAAACTTCCTGACAGTTAGAACAATTAATCAGTGGAACAACCTGCCTCCAGAAGCGGTGAACGCTCCAACACTGGAAGTTTTTAAGAAGAGACTGGACAGCCATTTGTCCGAAATGGTATAGGGTTTCCTGCCTGAGCAGCGGGTTGGACTAGACGACCTCCAAGGTCTCTTCCAACTTTATTATTATTATTATTATTATTATTATTATTATTATTATTATTATTATTATTATTATTATTATTATTATTATTATTATTATTATTATTATTATTATTATTATTATTATTATTATTATTATTACTTCCCACAAAATAGGCCTAGTCCCTATATCAGCCAGAAGCAGGATTGAAATCTTAATTGTTCAGTGCTGTGAAAAATACAAAATGGATAAAAAGATGGGCATCTTTTTCCAGACGTCTCTCTCACCAGTGGTTTATTGTCCCAGCTTTGTGAAATGTTCTTAGATTGCTGCTTACTGTCTGGATAAATGCCAGGGCTACAGGAGGTATCTGGATGAGAAAATCTAATTCCTCAGGATATGATTACTTTGGCAAGCAGACTCAATCACGCATAAGTGTAAGTAAAAAAAAACACACACAAAGAAACAAAACAAAACCCAACTCAATGAGCTAGCTATTATACAAAACCTCTTTCATACACGCAGCTCTATTGACAAAGGTCATAAGGATCATCCAATCCAAAATTCCAAGGCTGCTTTCAATAATGCTGAATACTATGAACAATATTAAGATAACCTACCCTTGGAGTTTTAAAAGGGGAGGGAAGGCTATAACAAATGTGCATGTTTAAGACCCAAAGCCCTGGAAAGCATCCTCCCCCAAGGCAATGCTCTGGAGACAATGCCCAGATTCTTGTCCATGGCCAAGATGGCCAATGATGAAATTACGGGAGCTGATGGCCGAAGGAGGACACTCACTTGTGACAATGGCACACCTTCCAAAAGCCCTTCTTATTTCTTATTTTGGTTGCTAGCTAATATAACACTGCTTTGAGAGACACTGAGAAGAAAGGCCTTTAAAGAAAACTTAAAACTATGCTAACCTCTACTGAAGGCCCAGACAATTTTTATTACATTGTGTTCCAGAGACAATCCTGAAGCTGTTTCTTGCCACTTTGAATACTAATCTATATATTTTTTCTCCTTACACCCCCAAATTCTCTAGTAGGTCCAGAGGCAGAATTTTGAAAATGCCACCAAAACTCTATTTATATTCTCCTCACATTAGAGACTGAAATGAAAGGATGGGGCAGAAAAGTCAAGATGACAGCCACACTTGTGTCTTTGAAGCCCCACCCCATTTTACATGCATTAGTTTTTAACACACACACCCCTCCCTCACTGCAGATATCACTGAAAATGACTTTCCTCCTAAAACAGAGTTTCAGATAATTGGTTTTAGCCTAACACAAGTAATTGGGAGACTAGGCATGGAATTCCCTGGGCCCCAGACCTCATTCTGGCAGGAGAGTTCAGGCACCGATATTCTCTAGGTTTCAGAGATTGAGGATGACTAACATGATGGAAGGAGAGAGATCACACAGCTGCTTCTTCCTTTCTTGCACTAAAACAACAGTGTGCATTGGATGCATGTTTCAAGGGAAGATGAGGGAGCAGTTACTGCTGGAAAAGCTTCCTAGGTCTCTGAAGGCACTGCTTCCTCTTCAGGGTCCTATTTGTTTGTTGTTTGTCTTTTATTTATATGGTTCTTGATGTCCCTAAGGGACAAGAATTGATAAGTTTTTCTGCTACTGAGATGAAGAATGTAGTCTTGTTCATTTTCAGGCTGGATATTTTGACCCAGTATAATATTAATCATGGGGTAGATTACCGTATCTGGGCCGTAAAATCTAGATGACTACTAACCAGCCCCTGTTTTAAAGAATAAGATTCTGGTTTGGATTAACCCGCATAATAATGTTGATAAGGTTTTCTTTTTTTCCACCCTCCCCATTACCACAGAAATGCTGGAGAGGGCTGCTGCAATGGTAACAACTTTTAATGGTTTTTTTTCATTGCATCAGATGTCCCTAAACAGTTTGAAGCAGTTGAGATCAATTTGTGCAGTTCCTTACAGAAAAAGGTGATGGCAAAAGACAGGGATTAGACTGGTGAAATTGCATCGATTGTACTTCATTGAGTGGTAATATATAGTGTCTCTGTGTGTTTATTTTTTTATCAAGTTTTAATTTTGTATATTTTCCATTTTTTAACGTGTGAGCTCAGCATTGGTGAAAATAAGTCATTCCATTAAATGCTCAACATCATCTTTTTTGCTATTTTCTCTCTCTCCTCCTTCATTATGTTTCAATAGTCATTGATTATATATGTATACATTAATAGCATTAATTACATGTTAATTGATTAAATGAAATACAGAACCTGGAGGAGGAGAATCTTTTGCCTGTGTGTTTTTGTTGGCACTGCTGTCTCCGCATGAAGAGATAGGAGAGGAGGTGACTTCAGCTTAACCTGAGCTGGAAGAACAAGGCAAAGCATCCAAGTGGGGTCTTTGCAGAAAAGCTTATACAGCTGCAGAGAAAAAACCCTTTCTCTGGCCCCTTGTTATGAGGCTCCTGTTATTTTGCCTGCAAGGAAAGAAGCAGCAGGCCAACAATAAGACAGTTTATAATAAGTCCCAGACTTTCTTGAATGGGATGGGCATGCATGTTCCTGTATATATGTGTATCCATTTCAGAAATAAATTTAGTTTTTGTCCTTCTTTCCTTATTCGTCTTGCTGCCCCTACCTCCTATCCTTGTCTGATCATTACTGCCAAGCAATGCATGGGTTTCATTAAATCTTAGTCAATGCCAATGCCAACATTTTGGCAAATGAATCTAGGAGAGAAAATATGAAGATTTAGCATTAAACATAAATCTTCATCAAATTGCTGCTGATTGTTGCCTTAAAAATTAGTTTCTACCTGAGTATCAGGTGAAAGGCAATTTTCTTGAAGAGCAGATTTCTGGTGAATCTGTATGTGAATAGTTAATCCTTCAGTTGACCAGTCAGTCAGTCAGTCAGTCAGTCAGTCAGTCAGTCAGTCAGTCAGTCAGTCAGTCAGTCAGTCTATCTATCTATCTATTATCTACCATCTACCAATTGTCTATCATCTATCATCATCAGCTCTCTCCCCTCCCCCTCATCTTTCTCTCATCTATGCATTCATCTCCAACTGAGGGACACACCATAAAATCCTAACTTGTTATCACATCAGAGATGGTTTTTCAACCAACTTTTTCAAATACTCAGATGTACTTGGCAAGTCAGCAACAATAGAAGCCCTTATTGCCTAATGAATATCTGAGATTACTGGCTATTCACTGTTTCCTTGTGAAATTCAAGGCTTGGAGTCTTTCTTCTTCTACAGAATTGCTGAGGCTGGATGAAAAATTGAGTGAAGTAAGCTATGAATGTATGTTGTTGCTTATTATTATTTTCCTGCCTCCAGTTGCTTCCTGCCCACAAAGATCACAATCTAATTCAGCATCCATCTGAAATAATGTTGTGAAATGATAATTGAAACAGTAAAGCTGCCTGCACCTTCCTCTCACACATCCAGCTCATTCCGCATGTATACACTTACCTTTGTTGAAGATAAGCCAAAGACACAGCACTTTTAAATAAAGTTGTGATTCTCTTTATTTTTGAGAGATAGTTGCTATGTGCTGGCAGACCGAAGGCTATATTGTTTTAACATGTTTTAAAATTTTTAATTGTAATATATTTTTGAATTGTGAGCCACCCAATATATATTATTGTTGCAGCCAGTGTTGGGTTGAATGATAGAAGATAATCAAAGAAAAATACATGCATGTATGTTCAAATTACTTTCTTTATAAGATTTATAAATCAGCTACTTCGGAGGCTTTTGGCATTGTACAAAATGAAAGCCCAATACAAGGAAAAATAAAATAAAAACCAATAAAATCCTAAACTATGGTAAACAATAATGAACAATGGGGTGGATCTTTTTGTACCTGCTTAATCACCCAGAAAAGCCAAAGTCATAAGAATGGAGGGTGATCTTGCCTTAAGATGGGGAAAGATGATCCCAAGAAAGAAAGCAGCTATCAAAATGCCATTGTTTGATAATGACAGAGAACTAGTGGTTGGAGTAGAGCAGTGAGAAGATCAGGTGTTTGAAAGTGGTAATGTCAGTTGAAGAGTAGCAAGTGGAAATCAGCTAAATTACAAAAAAAAAAAAAGGAACCATATATGTGCAGAAAGCAATCAGTGGCAGCTAGGACAGCCTGCAGGCAATAGGGACCCATGAATTTTCTGAGCATTGGCAGTTTCCTTCCTTCCTTCCTTCCTTCCTTCCTTCCTTCCACCCACCCACCCACCCACCCACCCACCAGATTGGCAAGGCCAGATAAGTCCTTAATTAGAGCCCAATAGGTTGCTATGAGATCTGGATAGCTAGGGGAGAAAAGGGAAGGGAAAAAAGAAAGAAAATTATCTAAAAATAAAATCAAGGAATAATGGTGAAGGAGAAATAAAAGACAAGGTCTAAGGTTAAAATGCAAGTCAAATAGACTACTTCTCTCTTAAGTAGAAGTAAGAAAATAGAAATAAGAGAAGACAATTGAAATAAGATATCTAGAAATAGAGCCCTAGGAATTAGGTGGTTAGTATGAAGTTAAGAATTAAGTAAGAAACAGTATGGTAGGAGATAGAAAAACAAGACACAGAATTAAGAAAAAATGTGTTGTTTCTCTCACTGAAAAGAGTATCAAAGAAAAAGTATTTGATTTGATAACTTTATTTTGTATAATAAAAGTAGTTTTCCCAGCAGAAGTTTTTCTTTGACTTGTTCCATCCGTAAAGCTGCAACAAATACAAATGATTTTTCTCATAGGCAGTTCTAAATATTACACCAGTGTGGTGGTTAAATTCAAATGGTTCCTCCCCCATGATATAAAATGTCTGCTTTTTGTTTGCTACGATGATACATTTCTTTAACAATGCAAATTTTTGAAAGCTGTTCTCCACTCTGCTTTAAAATGAACAGAATATTAGTACACAATCTGAAATAACGAATTGTAATGGTATTCCATCAGAAAGGGGCTTCGCTCAGGGTGTAGTACTTAGTTTTCCTGCCAAATCTCTACATTCAACCCCCAACCTCAGCATTTTGAAATAGACTCTGTACCACTTGGTACACCCTTGAGATCTTTTGCTAGTGAACATAGACACTACCAAAATAGATGAATGAAGACCTGACTCAAAAGAAGAGAGTTTTCTAGATAACCACTCAACATCACTGAGTTCAATGTGGTGCTTTCTTACTTATTAACACTTAACAATGTGCTCATTATTCAATTCCCATAGAGAAAAAGAGAAAGAAGAAGTTAAAAAAAATCATGAATCAGATATTCTGTAGTGGAGTACCCTGGAAAAATGCTGGTTAGCTGAAACTCTTAAGCAGTAGCACTTTATAAACTATAGTAAAGAAATATGTAGTGGAACACAAAAGTGATTGAGCAAGAGCAGTGATTGTAATAATGTTTTAAAGCAATTTTATTTGTAATGCACTAGTTAAACCGTCAGAGGAATTATGCTTAGTAAAATTAACCAGTGAAAAATATTCCTGATGTTATGGTTGTTCCTCTCTCTTTCTAACCTTGCCCTTATAATTTTATTTTTATTTATTTATATTTGGATTTATATCCCGCCCTTCTCCCGTAGGACTCAGGGCGGCTGACAATCAATTAAAATACATATATAACAATACAAGTTTAAAATTAATTAAAAGGAATATTTAAATATTTGTCAAATTTAAAATATAATTAAAACCCCTCTAAAAGTTGCCCTAGGCCAGTCCTGCAAGCTGGAATAGCCNCACTGCCTGGCCGACGGCACCCCGAGGAGACCCACCCTGTGGGAGCGTACAGGTCGATGGGAGGTAATCTGCGGCAGAAGGCGGTCTCGAAGGTATCTAGGTCCGATGCCATGGAGCGCTTTAAAGATGATAGTCAACACCTTGAAGCGCACCCGGAAGGCCACAGGCAGCCAATGCAGCTCGCGCAGCAGCGGCGTCATGCGGGAACGCCGAGTCCCCCCCAACACCGCCCGCGCGGCCGCATTTTGGACCAGCTGGAGCCTCCGGGTGCTCCTCAAGGGAAGCCCCATGTAGAGAGCATTACAGTAGTCCAGGCGGGAGGTGACAAGTGCGTGAGTGACCGTGCGTAGGGCGTCCCGGTCCAGAAAAGGCCGCAACTGGTAAATCAGGCGAACCTGATAAAATGCCCCCCTGGTCACGGCCGACAACTGGTCTTCCAGCGTCAGCCGCGAATCCAGGAGGACGCCCAAGTTGCGTACCCTCTCCGAGGGGGCCAAAGTTTCACCCCCTATAGTCAGCGATGGAGTCAGCTGACTATGCCGAGACGCCGGTAACCATAGCCACTCGGTCTTGGACGGGTTGAGCCTGAGTCTGTTCCTCCCCATCCAGACCCTCACGGCCTCCAGATAATAAGAGTTCACAGATAATAGCGATAGTTAAAATAATCATGTTACTCTGAAAACTGCCATGGTTTGGAGAATCTTCTTGAAGAAATATATTAATACTTAAAATGCTGTTCAGGTTCTCAGATAAAATATGAGATCGAGGCAATTCTATAGGTGCATTCAGAGCATTCAGTTAAAGATTTCTAACATGTCTGGCTCTTAAAAGAGCTGTTATTCATTGTATGGCTTTGTTAATTCTGCTCTGAAAAAAATTAGTTCAAACATGTCTGCAGTCTTGGGCTGAATCAGAGCAATTGGTATATGCCAACAGAAGCTGGTTATCATTTTGTACATCAGGGTGGTGGCTTCTTGTTATTAATAAGCTGAGATTTTTAATATTATTTTTAAAAGTTTTGTGCTCAGAAGAATTCTTTATTACTCATTCTTCCTTTGACAGAGTTGAACAAAATAATAACCTGGAGAAATCGCTAAGCAATTTATTAAAACCTGAGAGCTAATTATCTTGTTCAAGTGTCCTAGACTGTGTGTCCGTTGAGGGAAACTTTAATTAATTGTAACTTATCAAAGCTAAGAATAGCTGCAGTGCATTCTGGATCTCATCAACCTTCTGTCTACCATTATAATTCATTAGCTCTCCTGTAATCTCCACCCAAGACAAAGCTGGACAGGAATTTCAGTAAATTATTTCTGTGACATTATTCAATTAGTTTTTCTTCTTCCTCAGAAAGCCCACAGAAGCAACAAATATGAGCAAACAAGAAGCCCATGGTGGGCACCTTTCCATTCTAGATGATAACCCAGCTGAGGAAGGCATCTAAGCCAAGGAAGTATCAAGCAGAAGAACTAGAGATATGTAGAAGGCTTTTGCAAGTGCAATTCACCAAGAATATGTTGCACAAAGGCAAGAATATTTTGACCTCAGCAAAGCAAAGTATTCCCTTCCCATCAACTGTACTTTGCATTGCTGCTTTTCAGAAAACAAAAGGACAGCATTAATGGAGATGCTATGTTCACAACCCCCTCCCCCACCTGGCTTTCAGGTTTTCAGTTGATGGCAGAATATTATTTACCAGCAGCTTTTCCCAGCAGGTAACAACAACAACAAGAAGAAGGGATTTGTTGTAACTTGATTTTTTTGTTTTACAGCAACGAACAGATTTTTCATATGTGAGGCACAAAAGCCACACTCCCAAATTCTTTTCTGTGCTGTAATTTCACATAACCACCATTGAAAACAAACTCAAATTGGCCACCTGATATATCATAAATCCCATTCAGACACTGCCTTCATGTAGGCCTGGAATTAATTGTTTCAAGAGCTTTGCTTATCTGACTACCATCTCACAATTACAACTTAGGTTTGTTCTTTTATCAAATACAAAACCCCAAAGGGCTCTTTGGCATCCCAAAGACCAGATAAATTTAGAATGCTTCTGTTGCTTAGCATGGACGTCATAAAAAGAGACATTCCTTTCTAAGACGTCTTAGGAAAAGAGTTCTGTTAGTCTATGGCAGTGTGGAATCACAACTCCCAACTACCATTTGAGTTCCATTGGGAGTAGTCTTATAAATTCCTCTAGGCTTGATGCCATATCTGACAACACTGTACCTAAGGTGACCATCTTATCATCTAATAATAAGTATGAGCCAGTTATATAGGGCTTGTCTCCTAAGGAGATGAATAAAGTTCTTAGATCTGTATCTACTGCTACTTGTACTGTATATCAGATCTTTCCTCAGCTTGACTTAGAAGAGCCTTTAAGGCTCTTGTCCTGCTAGTGATTTCTCAGATGAATAAAAATACTTATCTTTTTGCAGAGGTTTTTTCCAGGCTAAAGGGAGTGATGGCGAGACTATAGTGAGCCATCTCAGGATTCACATATTTTAAGAAGTGTAAGCCAGTAGCTAATGTTTCAAATTTAGCAAACTTATATGAGAAAGTTGTGATTACTGCAGCTTCAGCTATTGATAGAGGAAATGGATTATCCAGATCATTTGCAGTCTTTAACTAGGAAAGAATTTGGCATAAACTACTATGAAACTACTTAATATTGCAATGGAGTTTGGAGTGGACAAATGTGTCCTGCTTCTGCTCACACCCAAACACACCATGAATGATTCAAGGGTTTTTTTTCTAATCCCTCTAAGAGTCTCCCCCAGGAAATCCCCAGTCCCCCCCCCCAACAAATTCCCCAGCTCAGTTCTGAAATGACTCCAGCACAAACCCACAAAGCTGGAGCAGTCCACAAGGCAAGGACAAAGTAGAGGTAAGGCAAAGTACGTGTCTGGGACCTCCTCTATGCTGGTATCCAGAGAGGCATCCGAGGAGGCCATCACAAAATGTGCCATGCTCAGCATCAAATGGGGAAAAATAGTTAAAATTGAAGGAATCAAGCTGCCCTATGGAAATAACATCAAAAGTCTGGATGAAGATGATTGCTACAAATACCTGAGCATCCTTCAAGCTGATAATATCAGAAGAAGAACAGAACAGAATAGAACCTTGGATGTCTTCTAGTCCAACTCCCTGCTCAAGCAGGAGTGGCTGTCCAGTCTCTTCTTAAAAACCTCCAGTGATGAAGCACCCACAACTTCTAAAAGCAAATTGTTCCACTAATTAATTATTCTCACTGTTAGGAAGTTTCTCCTTCACTCCAGATTGCTCCTTGATTAGTTTCCATCCATTGTTTATTGTCCTGCCCTCTGATGCTTTGGAAAATAAGTTGTTCCCCCTCTTCTTTGTGGCAACCCTTCAAATACTGGAATACTGCTATAATATCACCCTTAGTCTTTTTTTCTAGACTAGTCATATCCAAATCCTGCAACTATTCTTCATATGTTTTAGTTTCCAGGCCTTTAATCATCTTAGTTGCTCTTCTCTGTACTTTATTAAGGTTTTATAAAGTGGTACTAATACTTCATGTAATTTTGATTCTATGTCTCTGTTTATATAACCAAGGATTATATTAGCTTTTTTGGCTGCTGCTGCACAATGCTGTCAAGAAACCCTGAACACTGTCAAGCACACAGTTGCTCTCTAGCTTGGAATGATAGTATTAATTGTTTTGAGGTATACATCTGGGTATGTCTTTAATGTATGTGGTCACTACCTCTACAATGTTTTTGGGAGTCATCACAGCAGGCCGAATACTGCCCTGTAAAAGTGTCTGTGTCTGCCATGTGCTTCGATGCCCTTTGATGCTTGCTCATCTAACACTCTGGTAGAAATGGACATGTTGGAATTAGGTTTTGTCAGACCCATCCTCACATCAGATTAGCTATTGCAATCAATTATTATTTTTTGTTATTGTTGTAAGGGTTATAAGATTATAGGGATGGGGTAGAGGGAGAGATATTCTTAATATCACTGCAGTCCGATCTTCATTTTGCTATGGATGTCTTCTGTTTATCTGTACAATATAATGATGACAATTCTTTTAATTTTTTTAAAATTCCCATTCCCCTTCAAATATTTTGTCCATCTTTCCATTCTCATTCTTTCTCCTTCTTCCTCTAACAACTTAATCTTTTTTCTTGCTTAGAAATAACAACCTTTTACTTATTCTAGTGTATGTTTGATTTTACTTCAGTCATTTCCAAACAGCCAGTTTCTCAACCTTTCTGAATCCACTTGAAAATGCATCTGGAGTTCATCTGAGCTGTTTTGACTGTTTTCTCATCTATTTGAACACAAAGATGCTTTAAGAAAAAGCATATTTAAATGTTTATGTATTCTTAGAATTGGGACAGAACTGTCAGCTAACCCATGCCTGCTCTTTTTGGCAGTAGCTAAGCACAAATAACTATCATCCAATCAATGCTCATTTGCTAGCCATTAACTCTTGTCCCCTCACATCTCTACCCACTTCACAAAAATAAAGGCGAATAAATTACTCACAACTTCCCATCATTCTATGCTTGCCATGATGACTAACCTCCTTTGCCTTCAAAACTCTGATTGCTGACAGTCCCATAATTCTGTTTTCAGACTCCATCTCTGTCTTATGAAATGGTGCAACCAAGCAAGAGGTACCTTGGGTGAGATTGCTTCTTGCTTGGTTTAACTCTTGATCCAGGGATAATATGTGGCTGCTTTTCATACCTGGGTGCCTTCTTTTCCACACAAAGCTTTACTTAAGTATTTCTAGGACTCTTAAGTCATGTTAGGCATGCCACCCTCCATCCCAAAATCTATCACTGTGGAAACACCCCTGGCACCTATCACAATACAACTAAATGTATGCCATATTTGTTCACTTTTAAGAAGGATGTTCTTGTTCATTCCAGCATCCTTAAAATACTATCATTCCTCTTTTTTTGTGAAGCAGAAAAATCCAATCAGATTCAGTCACAACTGGTTTGAAGATTCAGAGACAAGGCACCGCCCTCTTTGTCTGATAGATGTTTAAAATAAATGTTTCATATTTTCTGGAAAATAGGCTAATGAATACATATTATGTGGAACAATGCATATTTTTTTCATCATATTCTACAAAAAAAATGGGAGAGTGTAAACACTTTGGTATATGCATAGTGGATTAATTAAACAATATTGCCTAATTAATGGAGTAGCACATATTAATACTTGCTTCAAGCAACAGTGGCTATGTTGGTGTTTCAGCTTTTGCAAAATTAACATATACCTTACTTTCCTCCTAATATAGGCACTGCACATTGAAGGGATTTGTTTCTCCTTGGTAGAACCATAGACGTTCTTCAACGTTTTTTGACAATTGCTTTCCATTTTCAGTACAAGCTTATAAAGATCCTTGCTTGTAATAAATTCCACAAATATTTTAGCTTTGCTGCACTGATTCTGCAAGTCCCAGTTCTAAGACCTTGTGCAAGACATTCATTTGCATTTCTACAGCAATTTGTGTGCAATTCTATCTCCCTGCTGCTTTCAGGTGATCTCTGGAAGACTCCTTGTCCAAAGTTGTGCCTCATCCACCAAGCATCTGATATGAAAGGAGAGGTTAAAGTACTACCAAGCCCTGGAGAGGTGATTGAGTTTCAGCCCAGAGATATAGCACTTAACTCAGAAGCAGGTTCAGTCATGAGTAAATGTTTCCTTTCAAGGAGGATCCTACCTGCCAAGAGAAATTTCTTCTAAATGACCTGACAACTTCATCTCTGGCCTAGATAGGTTTTGTTTGTTTGTTTTTGAACCTCTGGCTTTCTAAGCCTTCAGTTCCTAGCAGCTAGTGCTGGAGCAAATTCTATCAAACATACTATCTTGTGAACTTGATTGCTCTTGGCTTGCTGAACTTTGCTTCCTGAGCCTTTTAATGACTCTGGCATTGCTTCTGAAACTTTAATTCTCTGCTACTATTTCATATAGTAGCATATGAAGGTTTTCCCCATGAAATAATAATGGTATTTCTTTGTACACTGGACAAATAGCCAGAAAGGCCTATGTCAAAATTGGAGGGGGTGATTGCTCAATATATTCTCATCTGAGTATTTAAGAAGAGAAGACAATTTTTATGAATTATTTGTCCATATTCTTCTTTAGGAACATTCCTTTTGATATTAACTGTGTCATCTATGGTATTGTGATTGATGAGTAGTCTGCCCCCACCATCACAGAAATGTGTGGAAGCAAACACTTTGATGTACTTTCTGACCCTTTTTACTGCTATGATTTATGTCTTTTTTCCGAATTGCCCCTGAAATGGAAAGTACAAGAATATGGCTGCATTACCTTATTGTAACATAGGAGCCTTAAGACAGGACTGTCTGTTTCTGCAAGATCAATGAAGCTGACATAGGCAGTTTGTGTTGTTACAGGTTTGGAAAAAAACATATAGAAATGGCACTTACACGCAAGCTTGGTTTGCAAAAGGTGTTTTGCTTTTGTAAGAATTTCACACGTAAACTGTGAGTAATTACCCCATGAAATCTTGGCTATGCTAATTGCTTTTATTCTAATTTCCTTTCCCATCTTTTCAGAACACTCTGGTGCCATTGAGCTCTTTCATCTTTCATTGCTTCATGAAAACTGTCTTCAGTTGGATAATGAGTGAATGGAAATCAATGAACTTTCAAATGTGTTCACTTCAAGTTATCTGACTAGTAGTACCAGAGGCTTCTCTGAATATGTCCTAAGTGCTGCCACACCTTATTCCAGATGAATACACCATGGTGTGAACATCAGAACCAACACCACCCCCTTTGTGTTTATGTTTGTCCTCACTGGGTAGGAGCCTGGGGGAAATTCTTCACAAGTTAAAACAAGCTATGGAACAAAATATGCCAGCAATGAGATCATCATCATTTTGTAGTCTCTTCTCTTCCTCTATGGTTGTGTAACACAGAAAAAAAGACTTGGTGAAGAGAAAACCATCCATATAGGTCTAAAACTCTCATGTCTGTTTGATTGTTTGTAACCTTTGATGGGAGAAATGGTGCATCACAGGGCAGCAATTTTTGAATCAACATAGCTCAAATGGGCTAACTTACAGAATATGTCCCAAAACTGGGACTCATGATTCCTGTGGGATTGAAATTTGGCAACGTTATGGATGCTTCAGTGCTCCTGTTCCTACTATCTTTTTTTTGCCCACCCATAGTTATTCTGTTTTTCTGTTTAAGTAAGGAAATATCTCTGAAGTGGTGATCCAACACATCATAGGTTGTCTAGGTTTCTGTAAAGTTGGGTTTCCAACTTTAGGTGCCCTCTAAATGCTAGACCACATTCCCAAGCTGGGGTGATGGGAATTATGGCCCAAGAAGGTCCATGCTTTAGGCCTATGGAAAAACTAGTAATGGAAATTTGTGAAGGCCCTCTGTAATGAGTAGGTAACTTGATATTAACTTATGAATAGGTGTTCTATGATAGTATTTATGTTTAAGTTGCTTTATTCATTTTAATACTTTGCCTATATTCTGTTTTCCTATTTCCTGAATGTTTATCCCATTTTTAGGAAGCTTTGGAATTTTCTTTAAAAAATCACTTTGGCAGTTTGTATTCTGAGCTTATTGCATTGTTGCCTAGAGGGTGTTGCATCCTCATCCTCATATCTTTTGTTGTGTTGATATTATTCTCCATCACTCTGTAGCTTTTCTTGCTGCCCATGCTTCCTGATTGGCAGAAGTCCAGTTGGAAGAGATTCCATCCAATCTCTTCTGTTGTGATTAATTGAAGCCAATAGGAAGCCAAAGAAAGATTAGACCACAGGATATTCTTTATAAAAAAAAACAGGACACTCACCATTCCTTTGAGCAGCATGGCAGGGTATTCCATTGCACACTTTGAAATTATAGACTTAAGGAATGTGAGATATTTTTTTTTCCTTTAAAAACACAAAATGGAATCATGTGGTGTAATCCAGTGCTGACAACCTTGAGAAAACCATTATATCAAAAGCCTCTCTGGATTGTCTGGGGCAAGACATGGATGGCTGAAAATATATTCTTGTAAGCATAACACAAGTAATTGGAGAGTAAGAAAAGTCTCTTTTCACTAACGATTAAAATAAAAGAAGCTTCAAGGATTATCTATGAGTTATTTATTCAGTTTAAAATTCAGACTTTCATTGATAGCAATATCCTTAAGGTGGCAAACATTAAAAAATGCAAAATACAAAATACAAAAGCTGGTAACAAAGAAAACATGAGCAAGATGATTAAAACCACACACATGCCTTACTAAATAAGTCAGTGAAACCAACAGAAAAATGAATGATATAAATTTTGTTTCCCTCCCTCAAAAACATCACAGGTCCAGATAAATGTATATTTATGATATCTTGATTTTGAAATAGCACTAACAGCATCTCAGTACCTCCAAAGGAGACTTGCTTCTTCATAAAATTTACCATTCACATTTCACTCAAACTTGCCATTTTTATTTTATTTTAAAGCAGCTACTCTTAAACTGCCTGGGAATTCTGGAACTTACATTTGGTGATTATCTGGCTTAAATATTTTCATGTCAAATGGGCTAGATAACAGTCACACCATTAAAAATGCAAGAATGCCCTTCATGTGCACAAATTAACACAATTGACGCAGTGATGGGATTCAAGCAGCATCCACACGGTTCTCTGTGTGGATGCTGCTTCCAGAAGTCCATTCTGGGCCTTCTTCTTGTGCCATATCCGTTATCGGTGAGCCTGGGCAACAAAAAATTAGCAACTGGTTCTGCCAAACTGGTGCGAACTGGCTGAATCCCATTATTGTGTTGATGCCTTTGGGCTAACAATTGGTCCAACAAACAGTTGTTCCAACCTGGGCCACTAATCCTAATGGAGAGACAATCCTGAGAATTGTTGCTTTCCTGGCTATCTGCATGGAAACCAATGGATGCTTCTATATCAGGGGTTCCCAACCAGGGGTGCTCGCAACCCCTGGGGGTGCAAGATGATATTCCAGGGGGTGCAAAAACTTGGGTTTTCAAAATTATAGTGTATATGCATAATTTGTTGCCATTATTTTGAACTTTTGTAAGGGGTGCGAGAATATATCAGAAGTGTTCTAGGGGTGCGGGGTATAGAAAAGGTTGGGAACCACTGTTCTATATGAACAAACATTTAATAAAAACATCTTATCCCGTTTTTTCTGTTTGGCTCAGCCTTTGGCTTTAGTTTGTTCTTGCTGCTTTATGGCCAGTATGATGGCAATTAATTGAAAACCTGCATATGCTTCAGAACAATATTAAAAGTATGGGAAACTGTAGTGGGTTCGGATTTGTATTCCCAATTTTAGTTCTGTTTAGATAACTTTGATATTTTAAGAGCTGGTCAGTGTAATATGGCACATCCATTGGGTTGAGATATTGCTGTGTTATGAATCCCAGGAGCCCTCTCCCACCATGAACATGCCTGCAAGGCATGCTGGATATTGAGATTCAGCACCATTTTGAGGGTGGCAGGTTCTCCACCCATGGGATAGCTTATGGCGAGAATTGTGCCTATCTTCATATTGATAAAATTATGGCCCTATTGTTTTTGGAGAAACTAATCTGCAGAGGAAAGGAGCCCTCCCTTTAGTATCTGCCAACATTAATAAGAATCTAGATTCTACTGTGATACAACATAGAATGATGACATTGAGTGCCAGGTCATGACATGTTGCTGCTTGAATGCTGGATGTCTTCTCCCATTTCTACTGAGCTAATGTGTGAGAAAGAACTGCTGAATCATATGGACACCAATGAGAAACCTAATGGTTGCAGATAAATATAAAGTGCCCTCCAGTTTTCTTGACCCATACATCTGATTTCTGGACAGAAATTGTGGTTGTGTACATGATGCAAGGAGCTCCTGGCACCCAAGGGACAAGTCTGATCCTTTGAGGCCACAGTAGTTTTACTGGAATATGTAGGAGACAGATGGATGGTGCTCTCAGGGATGTCATAGCACAATCCTACTTGCAGGGAGATAGCTCCTTGGCTGTTACAGAGAATAAGGCTCCTAGGGAAGGAGAATATCAGTCTGAAGAAAAGGGAAGTTCTCCCTTAGAAGGGACCTATTTCTTATAGACCAAAAACAGGTTTCCTCTCACACTGAGGATTCTTGTCCTGGGGAACCAGGGTTTCTGAATGTAGGTGATTCAATAATTAGGAATGCAGATATATGAGTATCTGGTGGGCATGCTGATTGCATGGTGACTTGCCTACCTGTTGTGAAGCTTGTAGATGTCACACACCATTTACATAGGCTGCTAGAAGTCCTGGGCAGCTGTCATCTCTCATGGTCTATGTGAGCACCGACAACATCTATAAATGCAATTGGGAGGACTTGAAAGCTAAATTCAGGCTGCTAGGCTGGAAACTGGAAGCCAGACCTCCAGAATAGCTTTCTCTGAAATGCTACCTGTTCCATGCACATGATCAGCTAGGCAGGCAGAGTTAAAATATCTCAGTGTATGGAAGGATATTGGTGGTCAAGAGGTGGACATCCTGTTTATTAGGCATTGAAAACATTTTGCAAAAAGCTTGACCCATACAAGAGGGATGGGCTCTACCTGAACCAAAATGGGACCAAACTACCAGCACTTAAATAAAAAAAACACCAGTCAGAACAGTTGTTATTCTGAAGGTGAAGGGAAAGCTGGCAGGAGCTGAGAAGCATCTGGTTTGGAAGTAATCATGGCTTAGAGAAGAAGTAGAAAATGATTATGTCTGTTCTAAATGGGAAGTGATTGTAATAAGAGAGGATAATGTAGTGAGATGTCATGACTCTTCAAATGTCCACTGTAAAAGTCAAGAGAACAATTCTCTACGAGTATGTTGTTTTGCTTCAGCTTAGACAACAGAGATCCTATTCAATGATGTTTTTTCAATCCTGTTTTCAAATACCTATTAGTATGAGACATAACAAGAACCATAGTAGAAACAAGACAATAGTAAGAAAGAACACATTCAAAATGAATCTTTGGAGCAAACAGGTTTGAGGGAAAAGACCAGTCCTTCCTACCCCAAGCTGGTGCTTTCTAGATTCCTATTGGAGTGACTTCCATAATTCCTACAAATGAGACCTGGCCAACTAGGAATAATGGAAGCAGACGATCAATAGATGTGGTGGTTAGACTAGGATATGATGCACCTGGAAATTACAAGCAGTGGCCTAGTTCAGATCACTGAGAAGATAGAAGGCAGCTCTTCTACAAGGTGAGCCACTTTACTGTATCACACCAAAGCTTAAAAACATGTAGGTGGTGCAGTGGTTGGAATGCAACATTGCAGGCTGACTCTGCTCACTGCCAGGAGTTCAATCCTGACCAGATCAAAGTTGACTCATCCTTCTATCTTTCCGAGGTCAGTAAAATGAGAGCCAGATTGGGGGCAATATGCTGTAAACCACATAGAAAGTGTTGTAAAGCACTATGAAGCAATATATAAGTCTAAGTGCTATTGCAAGTGCTATATCCAACATTTTTTTGCTTCCCATTAATGACAACCAAAATAGAAACAGATGAGCTAGGAGGATGCTGCTCAGTTACTTTACATAGAGGCTACATGAACCTGATGGTTACTTCTGAAAACATTTCTGAATGTGAAAATGTGAAGTCTCAATACTGATGACTATTTCATACCGATTCTGGCTATGAAAGTTCTCACAAATTGTTTGCTTTATTAGCATTTGTGTGGTTTGAGGAGCATTGGAATGTACTTTGGCTGTTCTGCACAAACAAATCCAAATCAAAGCTCTCTCCAAACCACCAGTAGATGTTTAGTTTTAATCCAGACCACAAATTGAGAATACACACATACACACACACTGATCTACTATGCTGGTTGAATGCTATTAACTGTTTATAAGCAAAACAGTTTAACCCATCCTTTTTCAACAGATGTGTTGAACAATAATGGCTAGAAGTATGAAACTGGCGGTCTAACACATCTAGATAGAAGGCAGCAATCCGGGAAATGCTGACTTAAGACATATTTAGGAACTGAATACAAATGAACTCAGGTAACTCAAAGTGAATGCAGATAAAATGGAAAGAATAATGATTATCACATCAAGTAACTTGTTTCAACAAGTTGAAGAGAAGATACTTATGGCAACATCCTTCCATTTAAAATGAAGGAACATTCATTACAGAAAAATGGTAATATCAAAAATAAGCAGCACTCATTAATTTACTTTTGCCAGCCTCAATGGAGGAGAAACCCAGGAAAAAGTAGAATTATAGCTTCACTTAGAACAGAACAAATCAACCCAAAGTTCTCACTCAAGGCACAAATGACCAGTCTCAGAGTACCCTACACATTAGGTGCATTATGTGAAGCAACATTATGTGAAGACCAATTCTCTGGAGAAGACTCCAGTGCTGGGAAAGGTGGGAGAAAAGAGAAGAGGACAACCGTAGCAAGGTGGATAAACTGAGAATGTGGAAATTTTGTAGTATATGATGGCACTTCCACCTCAGGTGATCTGAATAGCTGTAAGGCATTCAGCCTCAATAACTATCGATATAATCTTTTCTTGAATGGCAAGAATGGGAGAAATTGTCAATGGTTTACAATGCTGCTGGTATTTTTCAGTTTAGTTTGCACCCAGCATACTCCCAATCAATCTTTACATACAGAATATAGCAAGCACACACAACACTCAGTTCAGCTGATAAAAATAGAGCTTGATGTTTATTTATTAAACATCAGCAAACATCAACACTTTAAACTGGCAAAAATAGGATAAAAGGCAAGCAAAAGCAGGGAGAGGAAAGCTTGAACAACAAACAACAATTTACATTATATACAGTAGCTATATCTTTTTATATAACTATATTTGCTTAGCCATAATCCATTCTGAAGACCAACCTTTCTCAAGCAGGAACTCTCTATCTATAGTAGATTACAAACTATGATCTCCCACACTTGATAGAAATGATGGTTGTTTCAGGCTACATCATCTAGTGGAGGAAGCTTGCCTTAGCCTGAGTCTTAATGACTTGTGACTTGTTTGAGGTCAGGATTGTAACCTATTAGGAACATGCTTCCATGAACAAGGGATCTTGTAGCCATGAGGATGGTTGAAAGGAATCCTAATGCTAAAAGAAAGATCTCCTAAATGATCTTTCTTAACATTATGTTGAAGGTGTTGATTGACCCTTCATATCAATTTGTCTTTCTCTTCCTTAGGGATAACTTAAATTATATGTGCAGATTGGCATGTTATTCCCAACATGCAAGACAGCTTCAGAAGGTTGGCCACCCAGAAAGAAAAAGGGGTAACTTCCCTCCACCCAGGTAGCAATTCCCATCTGAAGCACCCCTTTTTATAAACTCCCTAAAAAGACCCCCAAAGCCAAGTGATAATTATATTTAGAAGGATGATAACAGTAGAATGAAGGTAATTCATAAAAGAGTAGAGTGAACAATGTGTTCCACCTAAAAACTGTACTGGGATAATGGGATCTCATGGATTGAAGAGTTTTAGAATAGTGGATTTGGATGTGCTCTGAACTACTTATTTACACTTAATTTAGTTTTATAAATTGTGATAAAATTGGGGGCAGGGGTGAATTTAAACCAATAACAATTTAAACACGGTCAGAACCATGCTTGTTTGCAATGTCATAGATGTTATTTCATTACTTTGGGGAAAAAAAAACCTCAATTATATCCAGCCTTTGAAAAATAAAGTCCCCCAAAAAGCATTTTAGCACAATTTAGCAGCTTCAATGGCGTTTAAGTCCATTTTCCTTTCTCTTTGCATGGTTACAAGTTACATGCAATCTATTGTAGAAGAGGAACAATTGTATCATGCTAAAAATCAGGAAGCATGATTGGTGGCTATATTTTGAATTCTTCTTTCCAGTGAACCGAAGCAGTATTCAAGCAAAGAGTAATCTGATTTAATCTTTTGTAAGCAGATTGCTATAGTGATTCATATGTGCAAGGTAATAGTGCCCCCTGCCCTCAAAACCCATTATTAATTCATATATGGCTCTTCTTGACCTCTTGGCTCCACTTTTTTGAGCTGTCACTTTCTGGCACAATGAATATGTGATCCTGTGCTTCTGGGACAGCATCCTAAAATAGATTAATTCCCTATTCCATGATCAGAGAGAAACCTCCAACTATCAGGAGAGAAATGTTTTCAAGCAACTCCTTTATCTTACCCATTCACCTCCATGATCAATTTCCTAAACTTAGAAATTCTTATTTCAGAAAGACCTCAAAGGGGTGACGATAAATGTTGGGAAAACTGTTAATCTGCATCAGTTTTCCCAACTCTCAGACCTTCTAACAAGCTTGGTTAATGACCCAGGTGTCTGGGACACCCCCCCCAAGCCACCCCACTTGTCTGAAGAATCAAGATGGGAAGTATAATCTGCCATGAATTAAAGATACGATAGCAGACCTTTCTCTCTGTCTTGAGGATTTTATAACCTCAATGCTATTTCTTACTAGAGACAGATGGAAAACCCATTCTTTTCTGTCTGTGAAACTGACCAGTGTTTCTTTCCCCATGATACCTGAGCAATGAGCTATTTATAGCTACTGTGCAGCAAAAATCACCAAGGCTAATACAAGCGTTTTCTAGTTAACCAAAGAAGCATCTCTTCCTATTCAATAGAACTGAAAGTCATTTCTCATTCCTGAACTTCCAGAGTCATAGAATTGAAAGAGATCATTTGAATTCACTGAAAGTACTTCCCTACTTTTAACAGGAATCCAAGCTAAATCCACGACAGATGCCTCTTCAGCTTCTGTTTGAACACATCCAGACAAGGGGGACCCCTCTCTGGTTATTGGCTTAGTTCAGGAAGGAAATCAAAATCATGAGTACTGGTACTATCTTTATTGTAAAGTTTCAGTAACAGAATCTTGCAAGTCTGAAAGCACTTGGAATGGTAGGTGAGAATGACCTTGGGAAACAGGGAAAAAAGGTCAGAGTAGACCAGGGGTGTCAAACTACCGGGCTGGTTGCATCATACGGAGGCTGCACTCCATCCCAGCTCTGCCATTGCAAAAAAAGTATTGATATGTTGCGACACATCACATGATGCGGCGAGTTTGACAACTGTGGAGTAGACAATAGTCAAACAAGCAGCAGCTGAGTTTGCAGAAGGAATGGGGGTGTGGCAAATCTCCCTAGTTTCTTGGATTGTGAAAGTGATGGGGAAAGAGATGCAATATTGTGTTAATGTAATCTCACAATAATGCTAAAGCTAGTAATTCTGGGGCTGCTATTTCTCAGAATAGCCTTGCAAAGCTGGCAGCACTTCTCCCTCCCCTTGCCTTTACTTTCCAGAGAAATGGGGTGGGTCATTTTTGAGATGCTTTCTCCTTCCCCAATCCTTCTGTGGGTTGAGATATCTTTTCTCTGACCATTGCTCTGGCTGTGATTCTCCTTCCTGTCTTTTGGGCTTATTCTCACAGCCTATTATGCTGGTTAACTGAACCTATGGTTGAATTACCTGTAGCATAAGAAAAACTTTCCTAACTTTCAATCAAAATCTGCCTTCCTTCAATCATGATTTTATCTCCCTCAGAAAAGGGCCAAAAAGGACTTGGCCTTCTGTTATGTTACAATATTTGAAGTGAACTATCATTATCTCTTTTCTTTGTAGACTTGTATTTTTTTTTAAACTGTTCTTGGTGCCATGGAGGTTCTGTGAAAAGAAAAGTAGGACATAACTCGCGTAAATAATCAAGCAACAAATAACCTACAGAGGTTTCTGTTCCTAATGCTCATCTATTTTTTTTTTTTGCAGCAGAGTGCTGAGTGGTAGGCTGAGTCTCTTCTTCCAATTAGAGCTTTTGTACATAACTTGATAAGCCTTGCTGGCAAACTCGCAACCATGCACCAACATGATGGAAACAGAACGCAGAGAAAAAAAAAATGCCCCAAGCGAGTAAGAGAAGTATGACACGGGCTTGGCAGTTGCCATCTCTTCCTAGAAGTTATCTGTTTTTTAGGAAAGAAAGTGATGCTTAGATAGGACTCTGAGGCTGATGGCTTGGCTTTGGAAACAGGACCCAAGCTAGTTATGGATTCTGAGATTCCAACTTCTCATCAATAGTCTTAGCTCACAGAAGAGAAACAAATGTGAGAGGAAACATATCAACACATTGTGTGGCATCAGGTTCAAACCTCTGATAATTCTTTTTTAAAGGAAAGGCCTGTTGCTTAGGCCCCACAGCTGCAGAGCTCCAAAGCCTTGCCCTCCTTATTGATAAAATCTAGAGCAGGGGTTTTCAAACTTGGCCCTTTTATGACTTGTGGACTTCAACTCTCAGAATTCCTCAGCCAGCATGCCTAGCTGAGGAATTCTGGGAGTTGAAGTCCACAAGTCATAAAAGGGCCAGGTTTGAAGACCCCTGATCTAGGGAGTCCTACAGGTTGAGTTCTAGTGGTGGCCCCTAAATTGGTTCTGAACTTTAGTGAATACCTGTGCACCTGAAATATCACCAGCTTTTCTTTGATTTCAAAACCTCATCAGCTCATTCTATTTTTGCCTTTTTTCCCCAAATAAGTCTTACTACACCACAGAGAGCTAAGAGTGGCCTTTCTGTGGGGAAAAATTAGAACCTTTGGAAATTGTTAGTCCAGAATAACAAAATGCTAAGCATACATTTTCTTTTAAATTACAAATTGATTTATTCTATGGCCTTTAGGGAGTCCAAACAGGTGTAAACCATTGTTTATTTGCAAAATATTGGTACTCAGCAACTTGAGTCTGCAATTTGAAGGAACAAATGGGAGCTATAACGAAATGTCTCAAGGAAGAATGCTCCTGTACATTGAGCCAGTTAGTCACTCATGCCCTCTTTCAGCAATTTTTATTCCACTCCTCTGTTTCTCACCCAAAACAATCCTGACAGAGTTGTGGGGGGTTTTTTTGTTTGTTTGCTAAAGCTCCTTTTTGGAAAAAAAAAATCTTCAAAATTACAGTCATGTGCTGATATCTCTTTCTTTCTTAGTGGTCTACTATAGCTACAATCTTGTTACTGTTCACTGGCTCTGTTTCCACAAGACAAATAACTCACTCATCTCCTCTTCCAGTTTATAGATTCCCCATCAGGTGCCAGCAGCTGCTAATCAAGGATGGTTGGCTTGCCTTCCTTTTGATAGTCACTCAAATCAAGTGTTTATTACAGTCATAGCCCAACGTAAGGTAAACCAGAGTTTCTCAACCTTGACCACTTTAAGATGTATGGCTTTCAACTTCCAGAATTCTCCAGCCAACAGATGGACAGACACTCAAACCATGGTGACTGAGGCAAGGAGGCTGTTTGTTTCTCTTTCTCTATCCCCCCCCCCCGCTGAAGCATTAAGGAGCAATATATGATAGTAAAATGTGTATCTGCCTCTCACCCATTTCTGTCCCCTCCTTCACAATAATTAAGGGCCCATTTACAGTTTCTGTACACCTCTGCAACGACTCTGCTATTCTTTTCAATCTTGGGAGAGACACAGTTTGGATAAGTCCATGGCTGCTTGTTCCCATGACCCAGATGATCAGAAGATGTTAGTTTGGATTGGTTTAGGGCCAAATCTATCTTCCTTGGGATTAGTTGCCTAGATCAGTGAACCCCTTTTGGGAATTTCTATAGTAACTCTTGCTCCCTGACTGATCCTGTTAAAAGTGAAGTGGAAATGGGCCTCTACGTGTTTGCTGTTTCAGTGCTGCTGTTGCTGCTGAAATCACCTCCAAATGTAAAAAAAAGTTTCTATAGGGTTTCCTGCCTGAGCAGGGGGTTGGACTAGATGACCCCCAAGGTCCCTTCCAACTTTATTATTATTATTAGTAGTATACATTTATCCAACTAGCAGGATAATGCAGGCAACTGCTCTCTGATCAGTGCCATCCTGTCTGAAATTTCCTATATAAGTATATTATCCACGACTAAAGGGAGAGCCTGTTAGCAGGCAGTTGTCAGGCTTAGAGTGAGCAGATTCACAGCCTTGCTCCAGCATCCTCACAAGAAACTAGCTGACTTCAGTGGCATTGAATACCTTTGGCCAGCTACTTAGCAGGGACATCCATTTCTGGGCAAGAATAGTTCTTGTTCCCTCTGCTTAAGTGAATTGCTGCAGTCGGTTATGCATGGGGCAGCCTCAGGCAGAAACACAGTTTATTAAACATATAAGGAAAGGAGACAAATTAGCATCTCATTGACAGGGTAAGCAATTGTTATCAAGTTGTTTGGAAATCAAAGAAACCGTATTATCAGGACAATATGTGGACAGTTATATTAAAACACCAACACAGTTATTTTCCAAGAGGGAAATGTTTCAAAAGCCAATGGCTAGTTACAGAAAAAAAATGATTAGGACTGAATCTTTCTCCAGTTTAATTAAGAAAGGTTAAAAGAGAGTGCTCATTAAGTCTTCTTGAAGTATAGCATGGATGCAAAGAAGCATGATATGCTGAAGATCTGTGGGAGGGATTACAGGTGCCAGTTCTGCCTCTAATGATGCCAGATTTGCTCTTCTCTTTATAACATTTACTGTACAGAGGAGGACAGGATGATGCTTCCATAGAATAGGAGGACAGGATGATGCTTCCTTATATGCAGATACAAGTAGAAGTTTCTTTGAGCTGAGAGTGCTACCTCAGTGTTGAAGGAAGATTAGGAACTTGCAGTGGAAAGGTTGCTGTTGTTATTATTACTATTGTCATTATTGAGATCCAGGATAATATACTGGTTATGGGATTGAATTAGGACTAGTAAAGCACCCATTAAGCCCATACTCAGGCACTGAAACTACTGAGTTATCTATGGCCCCAGGGATGTGACCCTTTTTGTGGCCAACAAAGACTTCTTTAATTATCATTGCTGAAGACCAAAGACATAGTTTCCACCATTTTGAGGTGGAAAAATAGATGGAAATTATAGTTAAAAAAAACCTTTCAATGTTTCAACAAAATTAATCTCCAAACTTTAATGCCTCCATAGTTTTCTAAATATCATCCATCCAAAAATATTCAGCAGAGCCCTTGGGCACCCAAAATTTGCCTATTACTGTCCCAAAAGAAAGACAGGATGCAAATCTAACAAATAAAAACAGTTGTTAAGGATTTCTTTTGTGGGATTAGGTTTAGGGTAGAGGCTTTTTTCTTTATGCGCAAAGAATAACAAAAGAATTTTCTCATCTTCTGGACATCTGCTTCATCACTGTTGGATCTGTATATGGACCAGGTGGATGTTCAACAGATCTAACAAGTCAGCTGTAGTTATATTATTGTTGTCATCAAATTTTCTTAAGAAGGAACAACTTAGTGGGTGGCTGAGAAATACTGTATTTTGGGGATTCTAAAGCTGAGTGAGGAAGTGTTATAAAATCTTGAGTTTTATGAAGGGAACTCTGGCATTTGCTTTGCTTTTAAAACTTATAGGATTTATTTTAGAACCTAAGATTGAAGATTTGGCATAACATTCATCACCAGCAATGACATTTGGAATTGGGAGTTCCTGGGCTGCAGGTTGTCTTCCCCACAATAAAAGGGTTGAAGCACTTTAGTGGTGAACTATTCCAGATCATCCAAACTTTGTAAAATTAATTTATTTCATCAAAGTGCGGCCACAAGCTTCATAAGAAAAACCTCAGTGAGATTTCCAGCCAGCAGAACATACTAGCGAGTGTACTTAGGACTGGGGCCACAGGCCCAACGGGATATGACTCATGTTGAATAAAGCATAGAAACAAAACAAAGCACAGATGATTAATAGTGCAAAAGCCGTGTGGGATATTCTTGGTAGGAAGAAGAAAGCAAGTGATTACTGGAAGAGCTTGGAACAATAGTGCCCTGTTTGGAGTTCAGCAACCAAAGCCTATGGAATTTTTGTTGCACAAGGGCCGAAGATGACTGCGAGAACAGAGGTCTCATTGGCCTCATGCAGACGGCTGGGGCTCCTATAAACAGCATTCTTTAAAGCAGAGAATACAAGGGACAACTACCAGGATGAGAATGTAGGAATTTGTTCCATGCCTAGTAGGTCAGGGTACAATGGTCAGATTATTTCGGATTACAAGATAAAGACTCCCTAGAATAAGTTTAACTGAGCAGTAGTGGGATTCAGCCGGTTCGCATCACTTTGGCAGAACCGGTAGCTAATTTTTTTGTTGCCCAGGCCCAGAATGGACTTCCAGAAGCGGCATCCACACAGAGAACCGGTTGTTCACATATCTGAATCCCACCACTGTAACTGAGTAATTATTTATATGGAAGCATCCATATAATTTTCTCGGAAATAATCTGTGATTTTTGCCATTTATATCTGAGTTTGTATTTCCAGTCTAGCCAAAGGCCCTAGAATTGTCCGGTGGCTTCCTATTGAAATACTACGCAGGTCCAGATCTAAGGGAAGGTAGGGAACAAAACAAAGAATTTTGATACATCCTTGCAAACATCAAGACATTGGTCATGAATTGATCATTCCTAAACTGATCCTTAGAAATCTATGTTGAGCCTTAATGGGTATGGACAATTCTGTCCATTTATTTTGGCTAAATTTCTTACCTGGCCAGGCACAGATTATATTTGGATCCGTGGTCTATCTATGTATTCAGGAGAAATCGTCTCCACCAGTATTTCCACTTATTTTCATGGCAAGCCTGAAACACACAGTTTTCTACTCATGCTTTGAGAAAAGTTTCTTTTGCATTCCTTTTGCCCTTCACATTCAGTCTCAAGGGACATAAGAACATTGTTTCCAAGGAGAGGATAATTAATTAATTAATCCAATCCCTTGGATTGTTAGTGACTTTCTGCTTTCACCCAAGTTACTTGTATTAGCATCCTGCCTTTTATTATGGGCTCATTAATCTACCACTCCACATCTTCCTGGCTGCAATTACATTTAAAAAAGAAAGACGTCATAAGAAAACTCTCTGACCTCATAAAAAGGGGCAGCCAGAGAGACTCCACATTGATAAAGTGATGGAAAAAAAAATACAGCAGTGGCATTTTTCTCTTCCCTAACTGCCAGTGTCTGAATTCTAGCAGATTCTTGGTTCTCTCAAGTATTTGGAGGACTCCCAGTCGATCTAGTTATTTTAGCATTCAGATGGGCTGAAGTTTTCACTCATCTGTGCTTTGATTCCTAACCCGGTCCACCTAGTGCCCTTTCAATGTTTTAGATCAGATCTGCTATAGGTATTTGCCATTAACCATACATTAAACTTGCCATGGATTAGACAACTGTCAGAGAGTTATAAATCACATAAACCTGAACGTAAATAAATTGGAACTGAAGATCACCTGAAAAGCTTTGAGGTGCTGATATGTACATACTGATTCTTTCTTGAGGTTGCCTTTCATAGATTTCTTAATAAAAATCATGCCTTGGTTGTTGCCTGAGCCATGAAATGTTCTGAAAAGAGAATCATCAGCTAATCCTGCTCCCCAGTATTTTGCAATAATAGTTATACCTCTGCAACAAAAACAGAGGTCCATTCTTAAAGTTAAAATAAAGTTTTAATAAAAGCCTCTTGTATTGCTTGTCAGACTACGTCTGTAAATCCAGGATCAATACAGAGAGTTGAAAATTTGGTAAACTTTACCTGATTCAGACTAGAAAAACAAAATCTCACCAGTTCAATGAAGGAAAAAAATATAAGAAACCTCAAGAGTTAAAAACAGAAGAAATGAGTGAGATGGTATATACAGGAGAATATGTATGCATTTGCAATAATTCAGTACATACAAAAAATAGAATAGTGCCTTGGTGATTTTTAATCTCTTAGCAGTTTTGGTTTGCAACAATAAATAGGAATAGTCTTCATATGTGAGGAACAGAGCAAATAAATATCTTTAACTGTGTGCTCTCACCATGTCTTAATATTATTTCTAGAATACTTTTTGGGGAATCTTGCAGAAGTGGCATGAAGCAGAAAATGTGTGTCATTCATCAGCCTTTGAATTAATTTTTTTCTCCAATAAATATACAAAGAAGATTTGCAAGTAATCTGGACAAATTTTCTGGAGCTATTTTGTTCATGCTATGGAAAAAAGCTTATACACACAAACATATATTATATACATAGCTAGTGTTTAATACAATACTAGAAATAAGAGGAGTGAACTCTTTCCACTTTCAGCTTCTTGACATTGTGTGTGGGAAGGGAGGGGGGGGAGAGATAGAAAGAAAGAAAGAAAGAAAGAAAGAAAGAAAGAAAGAAAGAAAGAAAGAAAGAAAGAAAGAAATAACTTATTCTTTCTTAAGAAAAATTTCCAGGCAGGTACAACATTATAATTTTTCATATCATGGTTTTTAAGGTTAGATTCACTTTCAGTATAACTGCCCAACCCTGGAAATCCAGGCTGCCAAATATCTATAAATGATTTACCAGAAGATATCTTATCTCCTCTGGGCAAAACACATTGGAGAACAACGTGCTGTGAATCATCGATAGCTCAGGCAACACATCCTCTATAAATCTGTCCCAACTGTTTCCATGCAGAATTTATGATGCAGGATGCAATCAAGCTGTTTTCAAGAAGAAGATTGTGATAATGCAAAGTAAAAAGATATAGATCTAAGGGAATAAGCGTTAGAAACATCTAGAAAAATGGCTCCCAATTAGATACTCAGCCAACATTCTGTAGTCTGCATTTGTATTTTTATAGTATTTTATTCTTATTATATATAGATTTTTGTACAGTTTTATCCTTTTTAACATTGTAGGCTGCCCAGAGTAATCCTGCAGTAAGATGGCAGCCAATTAAATAAATAAATAAATAAAATATTCCCCAGAATTCCAAACCAGCATGGCTCCTGCTGGCTGGGAATTCTGTGAAAATCTAATATATCTGGAAAGTTGCCAGATGGAAGGAAGTGGTTCAAGAAAGAGCATTTGAAGAGCATCACAAGCCTGCTCATCTTTTAAATGCCAAAGTTTTCCTTTGAGAGAGGGGGGGGAAGGAGAGGGAGAAAGGGAATTACTAGAAGCAGAAAGAAAAAAATGGAAGGCAGCAAAAGAAACCAGAATGGCTACCCCCAAAAATCTTAAGGAATATTTGAAACAAACAAAACATCACATATAGGAAATGGAAAGAAGGATAATCACAGGAGAAGAACAGAAACAGCCTGGATTCCTGCACTAAGTAAGTGTTTGGATTTAATGGCCCAAATCGCCTTATCTAACTTTCTGATTCCATTAATGCATTTCTGTTTAAGGCTGCGGTGAAACAAATAATCCAGGAACATTTGACACTAGTCATTCTCAGCGAGGTGCCTTACATATGTGCTAGACTTCTATGTCACCAATATTATCAATGAAAGGCATTAAATTGGGGAAAGATACTGGAATGTTGAAGGCTACATAAACTTTTTTATTGTCATATAAATTGTTAGGCAATGAAATGAAGTGTACTTAGAAACATGCATGCCTGGTTTTGAAAAGAAGTGGAAACATCAGCAGAAGACAAAACACAGTAGGTGATCACAGCTATAGAATGCAACATAGATGCAATATATATGGTTTAAATTAAATTAATATATAATATATATTAATGCAGAATAACCCTAGCTTTGTGCTTATGTTGTACATTCTTCATCACATTTGTGATGAATTTGTTTCCTTTGAGGTAAGAAAAAACTGGGAATGATACGTTATCATTGACCATGTCTGTTCATACATGCACAAGCTGAGCAAATGGAGGAAGACAATCATCTAGACAGATCATTCTGATTACTAGGTACCATCAGTTTGCTGAAGGAAGAAGCCTATCCATCCTATCTTACAATCACCAGTAATGTATCTCTGTGCCGAACCCTGCCCCCCACTTTGCCTGGTGGTTACATTCCAGCAGCTCAGATTCTTCCTTGCATAAAGACTGACTGCTTATGAAATATCCCCACTTCAACAGAAGATGAGAAGAATCCTTCATCTCTTCATACAGTACCACAGGGCAACATTCCTGTTCAAATATGAATGCTATGTAAAAATTGACTGCCATTTCTCAAGGACCACCCTGCGATAAGATGCAAATAAGAGCTGGGAGATGGTATGTACCAGTAACCTCCCACTACGTGATCATGAGAATTTTTGCCATTCTGATTTAATATTGCTGCATTCTTCCTGCCACAGTATCAATATGCATATACTTAATTGGATTGGACGCATGTTCAAGTGGGTGTACAATGGGAGTACTGAACATAATTTCACAAGAGACCAAAAGAATATCAGAGATTTTCTTTGAAATGTTACTGCTAAAATAGTCGCAAACCTATTCCTGTTGTCCTGTCTGAGGCTGTTTTGCCTTTTGAGGATAGCATAATCACCATACTTCTAGTCAACAGCACAGTATTTATCTTGTTAGTTAGTTAGTTAGTTAGTTAGTAGTTTATCATCATGGAAAAATGCAGCTCAGTTGGTTGATGTATGGGTCAGGGTGTTGTTTGAACCCAGAACACTGTTTACTGTGTGCTATGCAAATACTTGATGCCACAATCAACAATCTCCTTGCTAATGTTGCTTTCGTCTTCCATGTGCATCTGAGATTGGACTTATCTATATGTTATTTAAGTCATAAATAAAAATCAAACTGCTGCATGAGGCACATGACCCATTTTTTTCGATTTATTTTATGCCAATGAATCATTGGCATGGTTCCAATGTTGTAGCAGCGAAAAAGCAATTTGATGACAAACTCCTTTACTTAATTTTTTTTTTTTGCAGTTAAGGTTTAACAATCAGACACAAGTTAGAAACAGAACATTGTGTCACTTGTGCAGGAACAAACTTGATAGAAAACTTGGCATGTTGATTCAGATATCATGAGTGGACTCAATGCTTTACCTCTTGTTACTGAACTACTTATATTCAAATCTGTGCTGCCTTAACAAGTTCCTTTCTTTAACAAGACATTTATGCATCATACTATAAACACAGAGAATAAATATAGTGATTGTAAGCTGCCCAGAGTCTTGCTTGAGAAGGGCATCTATTGAAATTGAATGAAGGAAGGATAACTTTATCTGTCTGTCTATCTATCTATCTATCCATCCATCCATCATCTATCTATTATTTTTCTATCTATCTATCTATCTATCTATCTATCTATCTATCTATCTATCTATCCATCCATCCATCCATCCATCCATCCATCAATCATCTATCTATCATCTATCTATCTATTCATCCATCCATCCATCCATCATCTATCCATCCACCATCTATCTATCTATCTATCTATCTATCTATCTATCTATCTATCTATCTATCTATCCATCCACCATCTATCTATCTATCTATCTATCTATCTATCTATCTATCTATCTATCTATCTATCTATCTATCTATCTATCTATCTATCTATCTATCTATCTATCCTCTTAACTGCCCATCTGCCTTGCAGAGGGGCTCTTGCAGTTAGTCCCATTCAGTCAGTTTATAGTGACCCCAAGTTTGATGACCTCTGTTTTTTATTTAAAAACAAAGATAATACTAATCCATAAATTGCTCTCAAGCCCAGCATTGACCTACCTCTGGGTCTCCAACTGAAAACTTTTTTGGCAACAATAGGCAGCCCATTCAATTTACTTCTGCAACTCAGAATCCCTGTAGAATATTGTTATGGAGATTTATATATTTATTAAATTTCAATTAGTGAAACAATAACAAACATCCTAAAAATTATATAGGTAGTTCTCAACTTACATCAGTTCGTTTAGTGACCATTCAAAGTTCCAACGACATTGAAAAAAGTGACTTATGACTGTTTTTCACAGTTACGACCGTCACAGCATCCCCATGGTCATGTGATTAACCTTCAGATGCTTGGCAACTGGTTCATATTTATGATCACTGCTGTGTCATAAAATGGGGCAAAATTCACTTAAAAATGTCTCACTTAACAACAGAAATTTTGGGCTCAATTTTGGTGGTAAATTGAGGATTACCTGTATCTCAGTTCATATATACAATAACATTTAACTCCCCAAAGGCTTGCTACAATCACCAATTTCCAAAAGACAATCAGCATGGGAGCCAATGTTTCTTTACAATGTGCCAATGTAAAGAATTGTGCATGGCCAGCAGAGATTGTTTTAGAATGTCAATTTACCCAAAAAGAAACAACATTTCCTGGCCTTAATCCTAAATGCTTCTCCCAAGATGAGCCCACTGTGGTCCTGAAGGTCCCTTGATGCCAATCCATGTGGGTTTCTTTAGTTTAAAAACCAGCATTTTGAACTGTACTTGGAAGTCTCTGAATAACCAATATAGAGGACTCAGCAACAGTGTAAGGGGCTCCTGTCAGCAAGTGAGCTGCCATATCTTGTACCAACTGAATTTCCTGGTAGTTCTCTAAGTTACCCGCATACAGAAGTTCAGCTGGATAGTGATAAGCATGTGTGTTGCTATTGCATGATTCTCACACACTCCCAAGAACGTGAAGGTATCAATGGAAAGCACCCTGGGTGTGGCTTACCTGAAGTTCCATTTATACAGCATTTAATAACAAAGGCTGCCCTAGAAAACAGCCTCTGTGTTGGCGATTTGATTGCTACTTGATGAGGAACCATGTTTAGACACAGCACACTTATTTCTGATTCAAGACCCTTTATCTACAGGCCCCTTTGTGCTGAATGGGACAAGGAGCTCCCCTCCTGCTCCAATGAGCTTTAGCTGTGGAGAGCTTCAAACTGTTACTCTCCCTTTGCTTTCTTTTCATAAATTGGGTTACAGATTTCCAATTCTTCCTTTCCTTGACATACTGTTGGTTTTTCTGGCCAAGCACAGCAGCTTTGTGCATTTTCTTTATGCCTTTTGCATTTCACTGACCTTTATCATACAGCTACAGTATGAGTGTTTGGAAACTGACTTGAACAAACAGCCCATTAAGAGAAAGAGGCAAAGTGCTGGTGGACATAAACCAGCTATATTGTGCCACCAAAGCACTCTTCTGATAAGAGAGGATATAATCCAGGTATAAAGTTGCTACCTGACCAGACCTGCCCAAATGCTTGATTTCCTTCCTTCCTTCCTTCCTTCCTTCCTCCCTCCCTCCCTCCCTCCCTCCCTCCCTCCCTTCCTTCCTTCCTTCCATCCTTCCTTCCTTCTCTCTCACCATGTTATCATTTTCACATGAATTGCATTTGCCTTCATGAAAGTATGAATATAAGTGAACAACAGTGTTGATTGTAATAACCACTGAAACTATTTATTTCTGAAAACTATAGGCCAATTATAATACTGTTGTGATGTCTTACATTTAAATGTATATACCATTACAACCTTATTCTGAAATCAAGTTATCTACTGATCTGTACTGATGCAACAACAGAAGTGAAGATCCTCTGTTCTCAAGGCTACAGGTGAACATTAGCCATGTACTCCTCTGTATTCTTTGGGTCCCTTTGTCCATTCACTTTCTCTTTTACTTTGTATACATATATGTTTCTGTAAAACTTGGTGCACAAGAGATAACAAAGGCTCAAGGAATATTCACTGGAATATTTAGGTGAATATGTTACAAATGAAGCCTCAAGCTTCTGGCCTATGTAATACATGCTCCAGAATGTAGTTTATGGCTCATCCCCTCTAAAGAAAGCAAAGCAAAGCAAAAAAGAAGGTATCAGTTGTGATCTATGACTAATTAACAACACAATCCTATTCAGCGCTAAGTTTGAATAAAGTCTGGTTGCTCACTACACCTGGAATAATGGCAACTCACTTGCTGAACTTGTCTGGGCTTGGAAGCCATGCAGAGTCAGCCATGATTAGTCCTTGGGTGGGAGTTGTAGACTGGAGACATATGTAAAACACTTCTTTGAAGAAGGCTCTGGCAAAACACTTCTGAATTATTGCCAAACTAACTATAAGGACATTCTATAAAAAGATCAGGAATTCAATTTTATTTGAAAGACGTTTTATCTCTAAGAGAGAGAAAAAGGAAATACTGAGATGATTTCAAACAGACCCTTTCACCTGTATATGAAGTAAGGATTTTTATATACAGTAAAAGCCATCCATGGAATTACACTGTATTACATTACATTACTTTTACTCCAATTTTACCAAGGGGAAATGAAATTCTTCCTAATCTCCAGTGCAATTGTCTTATTCAGGCGACTGATTCAAAGAGTATGATCTGGATTGCTTAGTACGTGGTGAAATTTGCTTTTTCTCTGAATGAAATAACTGTCTCACTTCAGACTGTCTTACAGATCAGAATGAAATAAGAAATTACATTTAACTGAACTTCATTTTACCGCTGCAGAGATCATAGATTTTATTCATATTCTTGTATGATGGGTCATTTCAAGATAGGACTGAGAAATAATCCCATGAAAATAGTGAGTTTGCTTATAGAATATTGTAACCAGATTAATCCTTCAAGTTACAAAAAAGATACAGCATGAAGTCTTATCTTTTTTCTTATCAACTTCCTCAATTGGATTTCACTGCATTTCCTAATCGTGTTTTGAATTATGTAATGGAAAAGGTAAAGGTCTATGAAGATTTGGTAACCATAGACTTTGTCACTGGGTGAAATGAATGGTAGTCAAGCAGATAACCATGTCCCCTTATCACACTTTAGCTGATCATTTCCTGTCCTGTGCTGGCAATAACACAGTTAGTTGATGTGTGATGCATGCGTATGTTGGCACTTTAGTTATGTTGGATCAGCACAAACAGGCCAACTACTGTATATGGAGTTCAGGGTTGAAGTGATTCCTTTTTTTTTTTTTGGTGTCTTTGAATTATTCTTGACTCCTGGCAACTTCTTGCACAAATCCCTGCAATTTTCTTGGCAGCATTTTGAAAAGTGATTTGCCATGACCTTTTTCCTATTGGGAGAAGGAGAGGGGGCTTTTAACTGAAAAAATGTGCATTATATTTCTGAAATGTTGTCCTTTTTGGTCTGTAGAGAGGTAAGGAGCAACACTCTGGGTCTGAGCTGGTATTGTTATTTTTGTTGTGTGGAATCCTAAATCAGAGGTGACCTACAAAAATCCTAAGCCAGATATAAACTCTACATTTCTCTCAATTTTTTTAATGTGATTTTTTTTCAAGTGATAGAAAAGATACTTATAATTAAATCCAAGCTTTCATTTATTTGGAAGGTTGTCCTGGCTCAAGTTAGTTCAGTGATGGCGAACCTTTTAGAGACCGAGTGCCCAAACTGCAACCCAAAACCCACTTATGCATCGTTGGGTGCCGGGTGGGTGTGGCCTATTGGGTGGGTGTGGCCCATTGGGTGGGCGTGGCTGTGGTGGTAACAGCAGACTGGGTGGGACTAAAAAGTTCAATCAATCAATTCCAACTTTGCAAGATCTTTTTTTTCCCGCGAGAAGTTGAAATTGACTGATTGATTGAACCTTTTTTTTTTTGCACCCGGCGGCAGAGGCCTAAAGCAAAAAGGTTTTATAAAACCCAGCTGAAGTCCTAGGACTGGGGTGACGGCGCGCGTGCCCACAGAGAGGGCTCTGAGTGCCACCTCTGGCACCCATGCCATAGGTTCACCACCACTGAGTTAGTTCTTTGACCTGGCCCTCCTTGTTTTTGCAGTGTAACCTGTGGCTGTTTATCCAAAGGTGAATAATATTTAGCACCAAAATGTTATGCATCCCTGAGATATAAGTAAATGGGACATAGAGTCAGGACTGGGTTGTTGCTTTACAATACATAACCAATGCACAGGTTTTGGTACAGCTTTTTTTTTTTTTAATGCACCAACCACATGCCACACATCCCAATGGTATGGAGTAAAAGAAAGTTTCTCCCTGTATTTTTTTATTTTTATTTTCTGGTTTAAAAAAATCTAAAGCAGGAATTTTTAATCTGCTGGAGATTTTAGGATGTCCATGAATTTGGATAGGAATAAACCGACTGTTGTTTTCACCAAACTCTACCTGAAATTTCACCTCTTATTCAATAATGAATGTAGGCAACAAAGTAATGTATAGTCTCTAGTCTCAAAAAATGTTTGTTAGCTGCAATAAATCTCACTGTCTAAAAGTAGTGGAATTCACTGTGTTTGAACAGTGAACAAGGTTCCTTTGGAATACAATTTATATAGTGAGAGATAATGGGAGGGATTTGTAAACTGTAGTCAGACTAACCACCCCTTTTGTATTTTTATGAAAGTAGCACTTTTGTATTAGCAAAAAACTGGGCAGTGATGATTTATAAATATCTCATCAGCTTTAATGCTCTTCAGACTGAAAAGGCATTGGACTGGATGAAAGAGATATATTTGCACTGCAGCATCCACAACAAGCGCATGCGAGACAATCACAAGTAGTCCTGATGAGACACTTTGAACTGTGAAGATGACACTATTTGCTTTGTCAAGGCAAGCAGTGATGCAATTTGCTCCACTGAAGAAATGTGCATAGTCTTCTCTAGTGGTTCCAGTAGATATTTGTGTTTGTTGAGCTATAAGAAGTGTGGAAGGAGACTGAAAGAGCAGCATGAACCAAAACAACATAGAAGCTTCATTTCACTCTTTAGGAAGGGGGGCTAGGGGAGGGGCCCTGTTGCTCCATCAAACAACTTCACAGCCTCAGTGAAGCAAAGCACATTTTCAAAGCTTTGCACATCCTTAGCACTCAAGAGGAGAAGACCATATGGTTTAGTACTGCCACTCGGCCTTGAGTGCCCATCCTAAAATTACTCTTCTAATGGTAGCCAGATGACCGCCTAAGATTACTAGAGTCATAGTGCCTAAATCTAATAGTTTAAGTATGGTAAATAAAATACAACTGAGAAAAACTCCTGTAATGATTGTTCTCTGGTCAATAATGTACTGTATCTCCCAGCACAGCGTTCCTCAACTGTAAAATAATTTATACTTCATAAATGGTATTGGTATACGCAGGCTATGATCATATATTGCAGTAGATAATTGGTAACTGTTTCCTTACCAGCTTGGGCAAAGAGAGTGTCTGGCCTGAAGTCATCTGGCTGTTTTTTCATGCCAAAGGCGGGACTAGAACTCACAGGTGCCTTAACTACTAGATCAAGTAGACTGTTGACTTGAAAGGATGAGTGAAATTTCATAATTCAAATCCCACAGATGGAAATAGTCATATTATCTGTCATCATCATATAAGCATATAAGCATATAAGGAACGGCTGCTGGAATTGGGTATGTCTAGTTTAATGAAGAGAAGGACGAGGGGGGACATGAGAGCAGTGTTCCAATATCTCAGGGGCTGCCATAAAGAAGAGGGAGTCAAGCTATTTTCCAAAGCGCCTGGAGGCAGGACAAGAAGCAACGGGTGGAAACTAATCAAGGAGAGAAGCAATCTAGAACTAAGGAGAAACTTCCTGACAGTGAGAACAATTAACCAGTGGAACAACCTGCCTCCAGAAGTGGTGAATGCGCCAACACTGGAAGTTTTTAAGAAGAGACTGGACAGCCATTTGTCCGAAATGGTATAGGGTTTCCTGCCTGAGCAGGGGGTTAGACTAGATGACCTTCAAGGTCCATTCCAACTTTACTACTACTATTATTATTATTATTATTATTGTTGTTGTTGTTGTTGTTGTTATTATTATTATTATTATTATTATTATTATTATTATCCTTTATTTCAGTGGGTTTGTATATATACATATTTAACCCTTTAATCCTTTTATTCGGGGTGGGGTTGGGGTGGGGTCAGGGTGACTGAATGGAGCTGAGAGTTTACTAGCTGGACACTCTTCCTAATGCCTATGCAGAGTTCACAGCAGATATTTTCTCTTTGTACCCTGATAGAGAAACATTTGTAGCTGCCTAGGATTGAATTCTTAACCTTCCAATTGGGAGGTGAGTGTCTTCATTCTAGGCCATTGTGCCACTCATATACACATACATACACATTTATATGTATATACACACAAATATGCAAGCATACACACACCACATCTCTCAGGGAAAGAGAGAAATCTCTGTGTTAATGTCAGGTGCCAAATATCAAGAACCAAGGTTGTTCAAAGGAGTATAAGTTTAATCCATGCTACCTCTAAACAAGAATCTTAACTACTAATGATCAAAGTAAATTGGTAGTAGATAAGAGTCAACAGAATTCAAGGTGGACTAGACTTAGACCTCTTGTGGGCATAAAGGAACTCCAAACTGATGATGCACTTGACCCCTCCTTCCTCAGGCACAGCCTGATCATCTCTTACAGTTTCTTTGTCAGTGTTCTTGTTGATATATCCCATCAAGCAGCAGAGGTGTCCAAGTTGAAAATGTGACATCAGACTTTCTTATTACTTTTAGACAGTAATCGCTTGTCTAAAATTATATGCAAAAAGCTCAGTTAGTTTTGTAAACTAACAGACTATTGCTGGAGGCTGACCAACCATGAGCTACGCTCTCTTAATCCTATTTAGAGTGCATGCTGCATCAGGGTATCTGAAAACTATAGCCTCTTTCCCTTTGCCTTGTTTACATCCAGCCAGACCAGTACAAACCTGTTCCTGAGCCACTCCTTGAAGGAGAGCTTCTGGAAAAAAAAGGGAGAAAAAAATCCTGAATTTGTTTAAATAGGATTATATAACTGATGTACTTGTGAAGGAACCAGCCCAACCTAACCCAAGAGAGCTCTTTTAGGGAAGAATTTACAAGGAGTTTGAGAAAGGTATATACCTTTTTCAAAAACACTTGAAATAACTGTGATAAATCTAATGTAGATTTCAGACCAGATTCTCTGCTCATACAATATGAAGACAGGCTCTGACCTTCTAAAGCTCATATTACAAAAGGGTTCTAAGACATGATCTTATATTTTTATTTATTTATTTAAGAACCACCCATCTCCCTCACAGAGTGGCGGACAATAAAATATTAAAAGCGTTAAAAACAGTGTGTAAAAATTAAAAGAGAAAAGGAATATTAAAAAATTGATTAAGAGAGGGCTGAGGACTTTCAGGGTACTAGCCAGCCCCATGGCTGTATGCTCGTCTGCACATCCCAAGCAAGGGTGCAGAACCACGTTTGAACCCCCTTTTGGAAAATCAAGAGAATGGGGGTCCGCTCACTTCTGGGGGAGAGTGTTCCACAGGGTGTGTGTGGGGGAACAGCAGAGAAAACTCCCTTCCTGGACCCTGCCAATCAGAATTCTTTGGATGACATGCCTTTCCTACCTGATTGAGGGAATGGACCAATGTAATGGGATGACTATGGTCTGGTAGATAACCTGGTCCCATGTCATGTAAGGTTTTAAAGGTCACAACCAACACTTTCAATTTGATCCAGAAGTAGGCAGGCACCCAATGCAGCTTGCACAATAGAGGTGTTAAATGTTTGGGTGGCTAAGATTGCACGTGCAGCCTCATTTTGTACCAGCTGAAGTTTCTGGATATTTTTCTAGAGTAGCCCCTTGTCGAGAGCATTGCAATAGTCCAGCTAGGAAATGACCAGGACATGAGTGACTGAGCAATGAGCCTCCTATGCATGAAAGGGTATAATGATGCAAAGTTGAACAAAGGCCTCCTAGCCATGATAGCCATCTGCTCTTTAGCAGGTGAGTCTAGCAGACCTCCTGATTACCCATTGGGTCTGTCTGGGGTAGAGCAACCCTATTCAAGACCAAAGGATTAAACTCCCATATGCAGAGGAGATGCATATTGTTTGCCTATTTTACTACTGTCTATCTCCTATCTGTTGGCAACTTTCTCAGCATCTCAGAAAGAGGAGATTCCCATTCTGTGCTGTCAGACTATTTCAGCTGAAGAATCTGAAGATCAGGTCTGGTCAGAAAATGATTCCCTATGTTCTCTGCCCTTCAGTGAGGATTCCAGATGGGGAGATAATTCTGCACATCTAAAGATAAATTGAAAAAAGAAAACACAGAAAAATATTCTCAAGTACTAAAAATAGACTGGGTTCACATATTGTATGAATTTATTTACTCATATTTATCTGATTTATTCTCCAGCTTTCCAACTACAGCACACTCAAAGCAGTTAACAGTTAAAGAAATATTTAAACAAAACAGCTAAAATAAGAGATTTGGATTTAAAAAGCCAAGAAAGACGTTTCAACCTAAACATGGGCATTCACTTTGTATGTGTCTGCAACACCTTAAAGCAGCTATATATTTTTTCCCAGGATTATGCAGTTGCAAGCCAGTCCTAGAAGAAGATGCATTTGGTTTAAGGAACGGCACTCAGAAGCTATGCATTTACTTTTATGTGTTCTGAAGCATCTTTTAGCTTTCAAATACAAGGGCCTCTGCAGCCTTAGTTAACATCACAGTTAAACTAGATCAGGCCAGAAGGACTTAGCAAAGCCATAGTTTATTTAATTGCTGTTTACTAAATAAATCCTAGAAAGCTGGTTTTGCACAATCCACTAAGCCAATTATAGCATAGAATGATAAATGACCTCAGCCACATTTGCACAACTCCCATCTTTTTTTTTTCTCTGTCTCTCCTTAAATCCACTTTTCACTTTCATTGAAACCAGGGGTCTTCAAACCTGGCCCTTTTATGACTTGTGGACTTCAATTCCCAGAATTCCTCAGCCAGGCATGCTGGCTGAGGAATTCTGGGAGTTGAAGTCCACAAGTCATAAAAGGGCCAGGTTTGAAGACCCCTGGTTTAAACTATTGATGCTTTAAAGAAAGAATAGGCACGTCTTTCCTTGAATGCACTGTGGAGCAAGAAGATGGCCACAGGAAATGGCAGCTGCCAAGAGGAAGAAGAGTCATCCTACCCTTGCCCCCCCCCCAAAAAAAAAAACTTGTTTAAAACAATAAATGGAGTGGGATGAATAAGGCAGTTTCCACAGAAGAGGTGGATATTGCCTTGGACTAATAAAAAGCTAAAAATGTGTGTTGCCCTGAAAATGCAGCAGGAATCGTGCAGGGTGGGGACAACGGCACTTATACAAAATGTAGCCTAGGGAGAAGAACTATGAACCAGGAGATGCTGAGACTGACGTCCTGTCTGCTTAATTTCATTTGGCAGGTGACTAAGAGGGAACATACAACCTACAAGCATGAATCATGTGGATTTCAGCTTAAGTCAGCTCAAAATAGCATGATGTTTGGCTCAGTTTTTAACTTGGTCTACCCGTAAATTGGGTCCTCTCCAGATGCAAACTTCCAGAAGTGACATAGAATGGAAGGAAATATTGCAAAATCACCCGCAAAGTATACCAACATTTTATTTAAAAATATTCCTTAAAATTGAGGTCCCGTGTGCTACTTACTTTCCCCTAAGGAGCTGAAGGCAATGCCAGGGGAGCCCTTCAATGTGTCCGTCTGAAAATTGGGTAAAGTAAATTTGGATGAGGAATGGCAACTAAGCCCAAGGTTGGCAGGGACTTGGCAGAAGCTTGAACTCAGAATTCTTGGATTCATTCAAAACAGATTTGTTCAATCTTTCTGATCTTTTCGTAACTGGACCGTCTGTTAGTAATGGCTTCTTTAAATCTGTGTAAGCTGGCATCAGTGATGTTATCTAGCTGTGACTTCGGTCAGCCTGTTTCTCACTTTCCTTTGATTTTGCTAAACATCAAAGACTTCCACAATGACTCTTGCCTTCACATTATGCGTCCAAAGGACCTACCCTTTGCTGGTAACATTCCAGGGATCAGTCAAATCTAACTTTTTTTTAGCACTAAAAGATTTTTTTTTGAGCTCCAGGATATTCTTAACCATTCTTCCTAGCTTCACAATTCAAAGGCATCAACTTTTCTTTATTCAATTTTTTATTCTTTCAGCCTTTCAGAGGATCCCCCTTTCACAACTGGAAAAACCATGCCATGATGCCTCTGCAGTTTCACATTGTGTGTGGACTTGCAACAATCTTTTTGCCAAGCAGCATTCATCTCTTCCTGCCTTGGCTTCAGTCAACACATTCTCCTTCTATTCAATCGGACCATATATTTCAAATAATCTGCATTAATCCTCCTATACTGTATTTTTTTTTATTGTAGGCAATAAGTACATTGGAAATAAAAATCCATTGGAAATTTTAGCATTATTGAAAATGAAAGCAGATTCATCTTAACCAATTAATTCCCTTTTATTGGTGGGAAGCCACGTTTATGATGTACAGCTAGTCCTCAACAATTGAAGTGATTCACTTAACAACTCTGGCAAGAAAGGTCATAAAATGGGACAAAATTCACTTAGCAACTGTCTCACTTAGCAACAGAAATGTTGAGCTCAATTGCGGTCATAAGTCTACCTATACTCAATATTTAACCATCAGAGAGGCATGGTAAAAATCCTCTTATCTATGCTTGTTATTTTCTTAGGGAAAAGGGATTCCCAACAACTTAAGCTTCACAAAAGACTAGACCAGTGATGGCAAACCTTTTAGAAACCGAGTGCCCCAAAACTGGCCCCGCCCCTCTCCATACCCTGCCCCTGCCCCACCCCCTACCCCGCCCCTGCCCTGCCCCATCCTGCTTGCCTGCAGGGCCACTCACCACCTCCAGGGCCCACCACAGATTGCCCAGGCAGCCCAGCAGCACCATGGAGGCCACGCCCTCTGCCCACACCCTGCAGCATCAACTGTGCGCATTGGGGCGTGAGGGCAGAGTCTTGTCTATGCTGCCTGGCTACTATGTCCTTGGCTGCGCTGCTCCACGTGGACCACGCTTGGGGCGACTCTCTTCCAAGGAGGCTGCTGGTGAGGAGGGGGTCATGGACGGAGGCAAGGCATGTGTGCCCACAGAGAGGGCTCCAAGTGCCATATGTTCGCCACCTCTGGACTAGATTTAACATGAACCAGGCAAAAGGATGGGACACTCAGCAAAGGAGCTTAAGTTACTTGATAACCTGAGAGATACTGAGGGCACGTTGTTCTTGATTGACTGTATATGGCTTGGAAAACATAGGGACTATTGTTAGCAAGTTAATTTACAGAAATTTTAGTAACATCCATAATTAAATCTGTGAAAGCTGAATTTATAAGTACCATCTTAGTGACACAAGAACTGCAGGTAAAAGTTGTACAACAGGCAATATTCTACCATTTACCTACTCTGTAGGTAAATAAATAAAACATGATACTTCCCAATTTTTCCTTGTAGAAGTCACAGAAGTTTTAGCAACAGCCTGTATAAGGATGGCTTTTCCATTATAAAAGCCTCACCAATGAAAAGGCTTGGGCTCGTATGAAAACCCTATGTTGAGAAAGATTTCTGACTGAAAGCAACCATTGAACCACAATATATTATCAGGTCAGCTCTAAGGTTATGCATAAGGAGACATAGGAATAATGAAAAGGTGCCCAGCAATTCACTGTATTATTGATGTGTTTTTTTCTACCATATAAAAATGCCAGCTTCAGACCCCAGAATCATGCCTTGGATAATAGGTGATTGGACTGGAGTGCATCTGTCTGTGTTAAGGAATGCTTACCTTTCACTCTGTTCCTCGGGCACCGAGTGCATTTTGCTGCTTCTGATTATGAGATCCCACTTTCCTTGTAACCTGTCCATTTGTGAATATGAGTGGCAGAGGACAGCCTTCCTCTCTGCTGATTCCACTGAAGAAGGAAGAGGAAGCATGAAACATCCACTTACTATGGCATCCACTGTTTAAACATGCCATTCTCTAGGAGAATAACATCCGCTGAGAGTAAAACAATTGCATTTAATATAAAAAGAGAATGTATGAGACATAACAGAAGTAGAGACTTTGGCAGAATTTCTTTAGTAAATATTGAGTGCTTGCCAAAAGCAATGTTTAGAAGTGGCTTCTTATAATCCCTGACAGAAAGATAGCAAGTTAATAAAATAATCCTCACTTATAGGATAAATATTGTCTTGGGGGGAAAATGAGCAGCCTTCCATGTCTCGTGTCACATCCTGAAAGTGGTAGGGCAGTGTAGGGCAATGAATGCTGCCAGACACCAACTGGCAGAGACCGTCTGGGCACCAAGACTAATACATGCCACCCTGTCTGAAAGGATTTTGATTTCTCCAAAAGTGATGCAGTGATATTTTGTATGTGAACTCTATTGGCATGAAAGGAAAGATAACAATTACCTTTTCGCACAATTCTTTTGTATCTATTTGCTAGCGTTTTTGTCACATTATTAACAACAGCAACAACTTCATACTATTAAGAAACCAGTAGGGTCTTCTTTGTGGGAACCGATCCCAGACGACTGATTCCCTCATGTTAGAGAACCTGTCACAATGCTATCCAAAGACAAGAGGAGGGATCCAGCTGGATTTCAACCAATCCGAAGATAAAAAATATACATATGTAGGCTGATTAAAATGAGCAAATAACTTTTTTTTAAGAGAGTACTGGGATAGCTATTTCTAACCTTATTTGGTTTCATCAGCCAGACATACCCTTCTGAGATTCGAACCTGGGCTGTCTGCATGTTAAGCAGAGATGTTAGCCACTAGGCCACAGGCTCTTTCTCACTTTGTTAGCTACAAGAGACAGGGGAAGAGGATGAATGCTTTTGTTTGAACACCCTGTCGGCCCAAATATGNTAGGAATAATGAAAAGGTGCCCAGCAATTCACTGTATTATTGATGTGTTTTTTTCTACCATATAAAAATGCCAGCTTCAGACCCCAGAATCATGCCTTGGATAATAGGTGATTGGACTGGAGTGCATCTGTCTGTGTTAAGGAATGCTTACCTTTCACTCTGTTCCTCGGGCACCGAGTGCATTTTGCTGCTTCTGATTCTGAGATCCCACTTTCCTTGTAACCTGTCCATTTGTGAATATCAGTGGCAGAGGACAGCCTTCCTCTCTGCTGATTCCACTGAAGAAGGAAGAGGAAGCATGAAACATCCACTTACTATGGCATCCACTGTTTAAACATGCCATTCTCTAGGAGAATAACATCCGCTGAGAGTAAAACAATTGCATTTAATATAAAAAGAGAATGTATGAGACATAACAGAAGTAGAGACTTTGGCAGAATTTCTTTAGTAAATATTGAGTGCTTGCCAAAAGCAATGTTTAGAAGTGGCTTCTTATAATCCCTGACAGAAAGATAGCAAGTTAATAAAATAATCCTCACTTATAGGATAAACATTGTCTTGGGGGGAAAATGAGCAGCCTTCCATGTCTTGTGTCACATCCTGAAAGTGGTAGGGCAGTGTAGGGCAATGAATGCTGCCAGACACCAACTGGCAGAGACCGTCTGGGCACCAAGACTAATACATGCCACCCTGTCTGAAAGGATTTTGATTTCTCCAAAAGTGATGCAGTGATATTTTGTATGTGAACTCTATTGGCATGAAAGGAAAGATAACAATTACCTTTTCGCACAATTCTTTTGTATCTATTTGCTAGCGTTTTTGTCACATTATTAACAACAGCAACAACTTCATACTATTAAGAAACCAGTAGGGTCTTCTTTGTGGGAACCGATCCCAGACGACTGATTCCCTCATGCTAGAGAACCTGTCACAATGCTATCCAAAGACAAGAGGAGGGATCCAGCTGGATTTCAACCAATCCGAAGATAAAAAATATACATACCGTATGTAGGCTGATTAAAATGAGCAAATAACTTTTTTTTAAGAGTGGTAGGATATTCGAGACATTTTGAAATGCTATTATTCATTGGTATATACTTTATATATATATATATCGGGAACCACAAACTGTGAGACCACCAGGAGGTTGTTAAAACCATAAAAGTTTTAATAAAATTTTAAAAACACCTAACTTTCGCCGGCTTCCTGCCAGCATCATCAGGGTGGTTAACAGTCGATGGGATGGCTACTTATAGGAGTGGTGCCAGCTGGCGATATGATAACTAGGAGCCGAATGCAGAAGGATCGGTTGGGCCCAATCACGAGGTCTAGGAGTCGGGTACAAAAGGCACCACTATTTTTACCATTATTACCAGTCATATATATATGAAACAACTCCTCTAGCCAGTGCTCCTTTTTTCACCTTAACTTTTCATTCACTTCCCCAAATAATGTGCCAACATTGTTAGAAGTAATTCTTTGAGGGTTATATCAGAAGACAATGAGTATGGCACTTGCCATGCAGTATTGCACAATGCAGGAAGAACTGCACTGCCAAGGAATTACAGATCAGTTCATAAGCTTTAAAATGTCAAATTTGGGAGTGGAATAACTAGCAGTCTGCTTGCTAATTTGCTAAGATTATCCAGGGGGATCATATTGCAGCTTCCCCAAATTGTGTATTTCCATCTGGAAGGTATTTATGGACAGGCATTCTTGGCAGTGGCACTGAAATTCTCTTCCCCCTCTTATATATCGGATTCCTATAACATTACTTAGAAACCTATGGAAGATCCATCTTTGCATTCAGGGCTTACATGCAGGAACAGAAGTTTATCCCATAAATAAGGTGACCAACCGTCCTCCTTTAGGGAGGACAGTCCTCCTTTTTTAAGTTCTCTCCTCCCTCGAAAAGTGTCCTCCTACATGTCCTCCTTTTTGATATTTGAAGACTAATTTGCAGGGCTTTTTTTCCCTCATAGAACGCTCAGAACGGCATTCCGGCACCTTTTTTTGATGGTTTTGTTTTCAACTTTTGCATGAGCTGTGCTACTCCCCCTATGGGCTTTCAAAAGCCAATAGGAATTGCTGCTGAGCGTGCCAAAACATCCGGCCGGCAAACTTTGCACATGTAAGTTGTCTGCAGCGAAGGCGAATTGGCAGGAACTTTACATCCCTCCCTGCTACCCAACTACACCATCTCCTATTTAGTCCCAAAGATACCTGGAGGAGACTGGAGTGGTGACGCCACGGTAACTTTCTCTTGATCTTCGGCCCTGCTAGGGCAATAATGGCTGTGGGCGCAAGAGGCAGGAGCAGCGGGGCTGCTGCAGGCAGGGGTGTGAGGGGCAGTGGTGGCCGCTGCCCCCCGTGCTGTGGGAGCCGCGGGGCCTGCTCTACACGGGGCTGTGCAGGGTGGGCGGTGGTGCTGGCGGGGCGGCTGCAGGCAGGGTGTGTAGACGGCGGGCTGCCCCCTGGAGCCAGAGCCGGCACAGCTGGTGCTTTGGGAGCCGCTCTACATGGTGGGGCAGCAGTGCTGGCAGGCGGCTGTGGGCAGGGGCGCAGCATGTAAGCATAATTAGAATATAAAATGTTATTGTTACAAATGTTTTTATTATGCATTTATCATATTATAGTGTATTCTGTATTATTGTTGCAATGAATAAAATGTTTCTTTTATTTATGATATTTTTTTCTTCAATTTATTTGTGTCCTCCCTTTCATTGTAAAAAAGTTGGTCACCTTACCATAAAGCCTTGGAAATATATCTGAGTTTTAGTGAATTTTGATGCATTTCCTCATAGGTTTCCAATTAATTCTGATCTGAAGGGTGATTTATTTATTCAACTATTTCTTCTGTGATTATTTTATCCATAATACTTTTTGTAAGGTTCAGGTGGCAGATTGAAAACTATTTTGTTATTTGAAACTAACATTATAGGCATTGAGTACTTGAGAATGGATTTTTCAGAGAAGACTGGGTCTCATTCCCCACCTCTCCCAGACTCTTGTGCCATCACCTTTTCAAAGTTTCAGTCTTATAGACTATTATTCCCTGTCGATTGGCCAGGGGTGATTTAGCTGTGATTGAGAATCTTCACTTAAGCATTCTACTGCTACTTGGTGTATGATATTATTAGAGAAGTGTTGGTTTTGGGTGGAAAGCAGACATCTAGCTCAAAATTTGAAACAATTTCCACCACCACAAAATGCCTTCCACCCTTCATGAGTTTTAAATTAGGAAAATAGAACTGGGAATTGAGTTTCCCACCCATCTCCTCCCTGGCCTGCTCTGCTTATGTGGATGGAGTAATGAGAAATAACTGCTTTTAATAATAATAAAAAATACTGTGGGAAATGTTGAGCATTAATCTTCCATGTTCAATCCAATTTGACAGATCTGAGAAAGGTCTTCAAAGTTATCAACTCACTTCTGATCATGTGAGATTTTTGGTTGTCAGTAAGCCATGAAGGGATGACAGTAAAATGCTGAGATCTCAGAATGAAATTTGGTTCCATTGTAGAAATATAAAGTTTTACATTTGTCTCAGTGCATTATGTAGCTAAGTAGCACACACAGTCATGAAACAAAATTTCCCCCATCAGCTGGAAAAAAAAAGAAAAGGATATAACAACCTTGGGAGCTTTGCTATGCTCTGAAACACTTGATCTAAAGTGCTGATTCATTCATTTCTCTCCTTCACTAGAATTTAGTGAATTTGAAAAAGTTAGTTCATTTGGTCATTTCCTTTCTTGCATCACAGATCAGACAAGGTCACTTCCTCAACCAGTCACTGATTAGACTTTATTTCTGCAACTTATGGATAATGATTACCTAAATAGTCAATCATTAGTACAGATTACTAACTGGAATATACAGAAACAGGGTTCAATTGAAACCAAGTCTATAAAAGAAATTATGGTAAGCCTCACTTCTGATGAACTAAAAGCCACCATGCAGACTGGAAAAGGTCATGTTGTAAACATTCTTAATGTGGGGAATTAATCCAGTTTCTGTAGCCCTAGAACAGACTGTTGGGAGCTTCAAAAGGATGACAAAGCTTTGAGTGAAGCATCCTAATTGAGCAAATAATTAAAGAGGGAACAAGTTGCAATTTCCACAGAAGACAAAATACTTCAGTAGCTTTTGCCATACAAAGCATGCCAACAAGGAATGTTTTAGTAAGCAATCATTGTCTTTGAATAGGGTCAGCTGTTTTGTCTTTGAGGTCATGGGGGAGGAAGATCTTTTTCTATCTCCATTCAATAATAAGAGTTTTCTGACATCCGATATAACATCTGGGTGGGAAAGAGTTCCATCAAGGATTTGCAGGAGCTGTGGTGTAGATCAGTGAAGTTACACTTCTATTCCTGTAGTTCAGTGATGGCGAACCTTTTAGAGACCGAGTGCCCAAACTGCAACCCAAAACCCACTTATGCATCATTGGGTGCCGGGTAGGTGTGGCCCATTGGATGGGCGTGGCTGCGGTGGTAACAGCAAACTGGGTGGGACTAAAAGGTTCAATCAATCAATTCCAACTTTGCAAGATCTTTTTTTTTCTAGCGAGAAGTTGAAATTGACTGATTGATTGAACCTTTTTTTTTTGTACATGCTTAAAAAGTTTTATAAAACCCAGCTGAAGGCCTAGGACTGGGGCGAGAGCACGCGTGCCCACAGAGAGGGCTCTGAGTGCCGCCTCTGGCATCCGTGCCATAGGTTCACCACCACTGCTGTAGTTAATTCAGATTCCTTTCAAAATGTCACCCAGATTCTATCCAGGTGAGTTGCAGTGGCTTTATTCAATGAGATCAGCCTCTGCTCATGCCCAGAACTTAGCAGATCCACCAATCTAGAGACGTTGGGCCTGCCTAGACTCATTCAGATGGTGTGTGATATGTTTTCACTAGATATTTTACTATGTGAAAGCAATGTGATGAAACTCTGTCAGATGGAACTTCTCACAGATAGATGGATTGTAATCCATACACCTTTGATGTCCAGCCTCTTCCCTCAACAGTCCAATCCTTCTTTTGAACTTCTTATAGTCGTGTACAAACTGAGGAGACAAAACTCTGTCCAGTATTATAACTTATGGAATGTTGTAAATACTCCTGTAGGGGCACATCAACCCAGCTATCAAATATTGGCCTTTAAAAAAAAGACCAAAACAAAAGGCCAATGACACCTGGAAACTATTTTGGATGGAATTAAAAATGGACAAATTGCAAAAAAAAAAAAAAGGATATATAGAAAGAACAAATAGCAATTAGGCCTACAGTAAGTCCAAATTATCTGTTACTTAGATGAAGGGTGAAGAAAACATAGCCTTAGAGTTACATACAATGTACCAGCATATTTTTTGTGGTCTCAGGAGCAGTGCAGAAAAAAATCAGCCCCAAATATGTTTTTCTCCCCCATTTTAGGAGGCTGAAGAATTTTACTAGGCAAAATGAAAATACTTAAGGCACCATTTCATTCCATAAAAGTCCTCAATCCTGCATTTTAAAAAATCCTGATTCTGAACACTTTGGAGAGCATGGCACTCAACATGCAACGTCAAACCTTGTTTAGACCTGGATCTTAAGCCTAGATTATCTTCTCTTCTGGGATCCTCAATTTGAGATGGGCTTCTTGTAACTGTGGTCCTTCATTAAATTGTTGATTAGCCTTGCTCAGTACAAGATTCCCAACATCTCCAACTAATATGGCAGCACTCGACTGGGTTTGATGAAGGCTAAAATTGAAAAATAAAATGATAGCCAGTTAAGGAAGGTCAACAAGGCCTATGAAATGGAAGGTTATTTGGATTAAACCGCTGGCTGCTCTTTCCTCTCCTCCTGGTTCCTAATGGGTGATGGCTGATAGTAACATTGGCACGTTGTTCATTGTTTACTTACATGAAGAAATAAGTCCTTGAGTTAAGACTAGGAAACATCCTGAATAAACTGGCTGAGTTGTGTTAGCATACACCTATCTGGGTGGGCCTGAGACAGTTTCATAACATCTAGGACTTTCAACCAGCATTGATTTCTCAGGCATCATACAGGGCCATTGCTACACACACACACAAACACACATCCACATTTCAGACTACACATATTTCTGGCAACACGAGTATTCTCTATAACAGGGATCTTCAAACTTGGCCCTTTTATGACTCGTGGGCTTCAACTCCCAGAATTCCTCAGCCAGCGTGCCTGGCTGAGGAATTCTGGGAGTTGAAGTCCACGAGTCATAAAAGGGCCAAGTTTGAAGACCCCTGCTTTATAACACAAGTAATTATTTCAAACTGGTTGACTGGGCCAAATGCTGGGTGTGCATGTCTCTATGTATAACATGAATGGAAATGCTGCATCAAGGATTTTTATAGTATCCCTAGCAAATATTTTTAAATACACAATTTCTGTTCCAAGCAACAAGAACTTTTAAACATTCCCAAGAAAATTACAACTCATACCAGTACTGTGTTGGAACACTTTCATGAAATCTAATTCTTCAGCCTGTTGACTTCCTTTTAAACAGAAATTCTCCTATGATACATTAAAATCTTGCCCTGAAAAATAACAAGTGAAAGCACTATACAGTATATAGGACATACATTGTGTACAAATAGATACATATTACGAGGGGGTAGAAATTACAGAAAACCTCATCTATGAGGGTATGGCATAAAGCTACATCTGTATTTCTCTCTGTTTTTGAGAGCTTAAGGGAAGATAAATATACCATTATGATAGTTTAAGTGTAGCATCTTTGATGAAACAAACTAGCATTCTAGTGTTATTTCCCAGTGAGTTTGTTAAGATATGTTTGCTATGAACAAATATTTCTTCACTAAATTGTTCATTAGCCTGGTTCAGTATAAGGCAGTTTTTCGTATCAGACTTTTTACTCACTACATATCCAAGAGAACACTGTATTTTTAGGACATGTCTAAGAAGATATTGTATTTTTAGCATTATCAGCAGAACAATGCTGATTCTTGTAAGTGTTAGAGGTTTGTGTACTTTAATTGCGACTATTAATTTGCTTTTTAAAAGATTTACTGGATTAAATCTTCAAAGTAGAATTAACATCCAGAAATGTGTGAGTCACATGTGATGCACAAAATCTATGGCTGAGCCAAATATTAATTTTCTTTTTAATAAAAATCATAATCAAGAAGCTAAATCTGTAGTCTAATATTTGCAACTAAAACTGCAAAAAGGTCTATGTTTACAGAAATATGAACCAAAATATATGTAACATTTTATGTGAACATATTTGTAAAAATGAGAAACTAAGAAAAACAAACAGTGACAGATTTGCCGGTGCCTAGACCACATTGAATTTTAAAACATGTTTAATGTACAACTCATAAACAATGCCAATCAACAAACCCTTGGTGAATTTCTTGAGATCAAGAGTTCAATTCCAGAACCAAGCTCCATGCCAATTCACCAGATGCATGTCTAGTTGGTTAAACACAAAGAAGACAAGAGATCAGGAAGTCCAGTAAAAGAATCTTCTCCCTTCCTAACAGTCACCTTCCAAATCTGGAAGGCATCACTGGAAAAGAGGAGAGAGAGTTCTGGTCCTCAGATACGAATAAGATGTCCCAAAGAGAAAAGGATTATCAAGAAAAAAAAGTATGAAAAAGGAACCACATCTGCATAACATCAGTATATGTATACCAATGTCCTGTATATGTATAGAGGCACATGTGAAAAGTATTACTAACATAAAAATAAAAATACAATATGCTCACTAGAGATTGTGTCATAGAGCAACTGCAGGTATTGTATATTGATGGACAATTTCAAGGCTCCCTTCTTCTAAATTCTTTGGACTAGAACTGGACTGATCTTCTGAGCACCCTCTGTAAAGTCAGGCACATAGTCTCCCTACTTGAGGTCAGACAAGCCAGGATTTGCTGAAGATATCACAGAAAGTTGAACTAAAAACTAAATGGGTGCCTTGATTATCTTTGACTGGGCTGTGGAAAGTTAGTAGGCCTGAGATATTTGATTTAAAAAGAACATTGATTACCTTCCATTAAAAACAACAGAGAGGTTTGTGGCAGTTAGCCTCTGATGAAATGGATTATGCTCCGTTATGATAATAAATGTATGAGTCTTTCTGATACCATAAGTCATTTTACTGTTTTTATTATCAAAGATCAGTGCAACTGCATCCCTCTGGGATGTGAATTCATGAATGAAGTGAATTCAGCCAATTGAGTGTTCCTAATGCCTGGTGTTCTGAAACAGATTCAGACCCTTAGAGAGGGACATTTGGTGTCTCTTGGGTATAACTCAGAATAGGTTAAGCATACAAGTCTTTCTGAAATCAATAGGATGGAGGAATTGAATACTGGAAATTCCAAATGTTTTTTTTCCATTCAGAAATAATGATGATTACCTGTGTCCCTTCAGCACAGCAGCTATTTGGAAAAATACTGAGGAAATTAAATATCCCAATGCTCCATTTTTTTAAAAAAAAAAGTTAAATCAATGTATATGAGAGCTTCATGGAATGAAATAATTAGTCTCTTTTAAACGTGGTTGGCCAGAAATCAGTTCACTTACTGTAACTTTATCTGAATTATTCTTTCCCAACAACTTCTTGTATAACACTAAGCCAAGAATGGGATATTGAAAAGGGATTGGCTGGGAATTCTGGGAGTTACAATCCCAGTATATCTGGGGAGGCAAGGTTGGGGCACTTGTATTAAACATACTATGAAAAAGTGGGTCAGAAGTTGAGACATGATGCCCACAGCCCCTTCCAGTAGCAGTTGTTATGGGAACAGGGCTATTCAGCTTCAAGCTGCACCTTCAGTGTTACAACTCAGGAGCTTGTACAAGGCTTTACCTCCTACCATTTTTTCCCCCATATTGTGGACTGTCCTCTCTCTCTTCTCTAACTGATGAGGCAAGAAGTGATGTGGTGCTGCCTCCAACAGGGAAAAGTCAGGCAAGAGAACTGCCAGAAGGCAGGCAGATCCTAATGCTTGCAAAGTATCATTAAGGTTAGAGAGGAATAGTGAGCTGTCCTTGCTTAGAACGTAAGAATCTTTTCTCCCAAAGATATTGTCCTGTCAATGGGAAAAATTCCTCCTTCTGATATCATATTCAGAAGAACTATAAACCTAATCCTATTCAATGTAACCCACAGAATGGTATTCTCAGCCCCAAAAGTTATGTGGCATGCACCACTGCAAATGAGTGACCAGGAAGCTGTTACTGCTGCTCTACTCCAACTAAGGCAAACCCTCTTTCTGCAAGATGGGCTGGGATCCCAGAAATAAGAAGCAGAGCAGAGAGATTAGTTGGCTGGATTGAGCAATCAGACCCTACCCCAAGGCAATGAAACAGTTATGGCATTTTTAAACAATGATATGGGCACGGCTTAGCTTGGCTGATTTTCAAAAGTTAAGCAGACATGGCTAGAGATTGAATTGAATTGATTGTTAGGAAATCCCAAGGCTATAAAGAAGAGACTTTTTAAGAAGAGACTGGATAATCGTTTGTCTGAAATGGTATAAGGTTTCCTGTTTGAGCAGGGGGTAGGATTAGAAGACCTCCAAGATTTCTTCCAACTCTGTTGTTCTGTTATAAACTACTTCCACACTGTTGTCAAGAAAATAAATAGGCATGACCATGAAGTCCCCAGGTGTGGAGCATGATTCAAAAGAGACCTTACTTTACTTAAATCTAAAATGTGATGATTTCATTAAGGTCATTAAGTGTTGTTTTTTTTACTGTAAATTCAATGACGTATATCTATATTTGACACAGAGGAACTGAAACATTACATTATACACCAAGGTAATGAATTTTAAAACATGTGTCATTTTGATTTTAAATTTTAGTTGACCTCACTGAAAATTTTAACACTGTGCTACTGTGTTCCATTTTGGGCTGATTACTTTTGTCATACCTTTTACATATTATCCTAGTTTCAGAATTGTGATTGAAAGTATTTAAATACTAAGTAATAATTTTAATTTTATGCCCAGACACACATACACACTCACAATTTAAATGTTATTAAATAATAAAATATAGAAAAGAAAGCTTTCTGGATATTAATATAGACACTTCTATTATGGTTTATTCTGAACCATCCCACCAGAATTAATAGATAACTGTGGCTGAGTTTACATAACACATTCACACCAAATTAAACACGTGATACACAAAACTGGCTTACATTCTTCAGTCATCTTCCAGTTAGTAGATCCTAACGAATGAGGGAAGATGTTGGAGTTCAGAGTTGACTGTACCATACAAACTGCACTTTTACTCAAGGAGCAATTATACTTTCTGTCTACTGGCTTATATTCAGCTATCTTCCTGCTCAATTTTTGTGTATATGATAGAAGGGCCAGCTGTACAGAACAATGATCATGTGCTCAGTTGTGCAGAATTCATTTCAACAAGATTTAGCCCACATACTAATGCTGAAAGAAAAACGCTAGTACTGTGTGTTAAATCTTCCATAGCTTCACAGTCATGCTACATTATGGTGAGTAGCAAGGCAAGATTTCCAAGCAGGACTTTGCTTTGATGATGCAAAGTCCAACTAATGCAAAACATCTTGAAAAAGTGTTACCTTTGCAGTGGGAAGCATCTCACCAAAGCAAACTGAAGCTGCCTTTCAGGGGCCTAATTATATATGGATTTTCTGGGAACAAACAACATCGTCTTTTCCAAATTCTGTTTTGTTTGAAGGAAAGAGCATGCACTCTGTCGCATCCTTCCTCAGAAAAATGCAAAAAGAAAGATGTTGTAAGGAAGTTTGCAACATTTTCTGTACTGGAAAATGTTTTTTGTTCCCCTCTCAAACAAGAGTCACACAAAAACTAAAATCTCCTGAAGACCAACATCACGTTCTGCCCTTTTACAAAATGGCAACCTTTGGTTGGGGTTCTCAGAGTTAATGACAACCTTCTCGAGCACATATAAACAAAACAACTAGAGTGGAGTTTCCCTCCCTCTTTTTTTCCTCTAATCTGCCAATTGGAGAGACTGAAAAATATGTAAACGTAGGAAGCATAAGAGGAGGGAGGTGGCAACCTTTTAAGGCTGCATGCTGTAAACAACCATCTGTTGCACAAATTTCTGCGGCTTCTTTAATGCTATGATTGTTTACAAACGACTCATTTTTGAGGCTGTGCCAGAGCTGCATATCGCTTTTGTGCAACTTGGCTAGGAAATGCTCTCCCACACAACTCTGAAGGATCCAAATTGGTCCTTCAGCTGGTGCTATAAATATTTCAGGCATGTAGTTTTAGTGTGAGGTTTTGGTTTTTTTGTTTTTGTTTTAAATCACACACAAAACACTGGCGCTCTCACATACTCTCACCCCGGTGCCTGTCAAAGCATTATCTTCAGAATAAATCTGTGGGAAACAAAGAAAAGACATAAATAAAAATCACACCAAATTCTATTTGTGCATTTTTCCAGTGTGTCACTTGGATCTCTCTCTCTCTCTCTCTCTCTCTCTCTCTCTCTCTCTCTCTCTCTCTCTCTCTCTCTCTCTCTCTCTCTCTCTCTCTTTCTCTCTCTCTCTCTCTCTCTCTCACACACACACATCTATCTATCTATCTATCTATCTATCTATCTATCTATCTATCTATCTATCTATCTATCTATCTATCTATCTAATCATCTGTCTACTTGGCAATATAAAGGGCTGTTCATGAAAGAGGAAATAAACATTTTGTAGATGGAGAGACAGGACACGTCACCTCTCAGATTCTGTGCAACTGAGTTAACTGCAAGTATCCTCATCACAGTCAGCCTTGAAACAAGGATAAACTGCCTTTGCTTCCTCAAGCCAACCAATCCCATATGCCCCTGTGCTATATTTCTAAAACAACAACAAAAATCAGTACTTGTTTCTGAGCAGTCTGAGAAAGAACTACAGCACCACTGCTTACACAGTGCTCAGTGCAACACAGACGTAACCAAGTGTGGAGGCAAGAGCCAGGGAACCAGAGTTTCTACTGATTGGAAAACATCCTACTTTGAACTCTGTGTATAATGGATATAGGGTCCCAGGATATCCTGAAGCAGCACCTAAATTCCATGGGGAAGTAACTTACTTTATTTCTATGCAGACGTGCCCTCATTTGTCCCCAGTTACTGCTAGAGTAGTAATCATATAGGTTAAAATATAATTCCAGTATTACTTGCCTCTCATCTCATGGGTTTCTGAAAAAAGAGATTATTTCAAATTACTGAATGCTTATACAACGGTTGTTTCCCCCCCCCTCCCTGCTGTACTTGTGATGTTTACTATGTTGCTTCTTGGTAGCTTACCTTAACTGTAAGGTGGAGCATCCATGCAATTATGACTCAGACCCAATTATGACCCACTGTAACTCTTGATGATGTGTCCCCACTACTACTAATCCCCCCAAAAGACAAAAAAAAACCCCAACCAGCATGAAAGTTGTACACTAGACAAAGGTACAAAAGGTAAAGTGAGATTAATTTACTATAGAAAAGCTATTTTCCTTGGGAATATACAGGACAATAAAATATAAAAGCAGAATTGCATGTTCAAAAGACTCGCTTTTGCAGTTAAGAGCCTTACTTTTGATTATTGCTACCCTCCAGATGGCTCTCAAAAATGCACAGTTGGATGGTCTCCATGGCACTTATTCTTATGCCGGCCCAAATCCTCCCAGCTCAAGGACAAATGGGTTTTCTCACTTCATAAGCCAGTTAATCAAGCCTGTGCTTGCTGCTTTCCTGGGATGAGACCAAACTTGCACTGGAGTTGATGCTTCCTCCTCTGCACGGAGTTCAGGCAGGAGACCTGAAAGCCAGAGGATTCAGCTACTTCCAGCATTTCTCACAGGCAGAAGGGATTCTGATGGGGAAAGTGGTGTGCAGAGGCACATGTGTAATAACAGTCAGCAACAATGACATATGAAGTAGGAGGAGGAAGGAGTATATTCTGTATTCACTGCCTTGATTTATTTATAAAAGTAATAAAGGTGGGATAAAAAATCTAAATAAATAAATAAATACTTCTATAGGTCCTATCTGCTCAGGACAGATTTTTTTTTCTCCCCATCGTCTTGCTATTTTAAAAGGCCTAAAAGCCTTGTAAAATGTTTACTAAAAAAAACCCTTATATTAATTTTATTCATAATTACCCACTATTGGGAATTATGCAATCAAGGCGTTGTCTCTTGTTTACAGTAACACATGGCGAATCCTTACTTTCCCTATTGCAGATAGTTTTTTAAAAAAAATTATAATCTCAGAATGAGTACAGATAAGGATACTAATTTCTAAAGGTTAAAGTCAATCACTCATATGATGCTTTGATCTGATGCTTGACACATCTTTTTTATGAATACCCACGATTAGTAATTACCTTGAAAATATCATGCTCGTAGTTGTTAAACAATTTTTTACTATATATGTTGTTTATACAAAGCGTTCTCCCAGCTTCATAAGTGGTCAGAAATAAGCAGATAATGTTAGATCGCGCAGGCAGTAAGACACGAGTCGAGTGACAGTCAGCTCTTGGTTTATTGGCAAGGCATAAAGTAAATCCGGACTCGCATCTGGGCCAGGGGAGCCCTCTTTTATGGGATTCCCCTGGCTTGTAATCACACAATTCCATTGGCTGGTAAGACCCCGTTGCTAGTTAGCCAACCAGCAACGGGCATGAAACTGTATGCAGATGGAGAAGGGCAATCACCCTTAATGGGTGATCAATGGAGA
>NW_015386712.1:319410-410560 GCF_001527695.2 Protobothrops mucrosquamatus
GGATGATTCCGGATCTCCTTACTTTCCGCCGCGCCCTCAAGACATGGCTTTTCCAGCAAGCGGGCCTGACCTAGGGAGGATTTTAGGTAGGGATGATTTTAAGAAAATTTTAATTGACACACAGCTTCCAATATTTGGCTTTTAATTTGGTTTTATGGGGTTTTTTTGTTTTTTGATGTATTTTGTTTGTATCTGTTTTTAATATGCTGTGCACCGCCCTGAGTCCTACGGGAGAAGGGCGGTATATAAATTAAATTATTAAATTAAATTAAATTAAATCTAGTCCAACCCCCTGCTCAGGCAGGAAACCCTATACCATTTCGGACAAATGGCTGTCCAGTCTCTTCTTAAAAACTTCCAGTGTTGGAGCATTCACAACTTCTGGAGACAGGTTGTTTCACTGATTAATTGTTCTGTCAGGAAATTTCTCCTTAGTTCTAGGTTGTTTCTCTCGATTAGTTTCCATCCTTTGCTTCTTGTCCTGTCTTCAGGTGCTTTGTGGTTGACAATGACTTGATGATACAATCACTCAATCAACAGCAGGGGTCTTCAAACTTGGCCCTTTTATGACTTATAGACTGGCTGAGGAATTCTGGGAGTTAAAGTCCACAAGTCATAAAAGGGCCAAGTTTGAAGACCCCTGATCAATAGAGAACTGCATACATTTCTTGTACTTGGGTGCATATTATTTTCTGTATTCATCCTGGGAAACTTTGGGAAGAATCCTAGCTGTATCATGATATTGTTGCAATATGGGAGGTCTTATTAAAAGGTCTGCATTTCTTTTAAATACTGACTAAACACAGATTTGATGACGTCAATGCCAGCATTTTTAAAGTTCCTGTTTCCTTTCCTCTTCCACTTTATTTGAAATCTTGCTAAATATTTTGTGATTGAGAGCATTAGTACTAACAAACTATTTACTTACCTAAATAATTTGGAGAACTCAAAAGCTTGTAGTCTGTGAGCTTAGAGTTCATGACATCTCGATGGCTTTGGCTAATCATGGAAGCTAAGCAAAGTCAGCCCTGGGGAGTAGTTGGATGAAGGACTGGGAATTTCATAGTCATTGGCTAGATTGTTAGGTTAGAAAAGCATTCTAGAAAAAGACAATGACAGATCATAAGTATGTCTTAGGGCATCTTTATCTGCTTAATAAGAATTGCAAATTACAAGATTGTTAACTCTATAGCGAGCTAAAGCTCATGTCTGACACTAGTTATTAGATGTCACTAAAACAAGCCTCCTTTTGAACTGAATAATTACTTGATGAAGCAGTTGAAAAGATGCATCCAGATTCTGGTCTAGAAAACTACATACATACTCCAAGCACACATTTTGAGACTGAGTCACAAATTCAATGGCAAGATAAGATGGCTGTCTGAGGCCCTGGGAGAAAGAGACAGAGGGGATCAAGAGCAGAGGCGGCATTTTGTTATACTAAGGCCTGACACTAGAAGTAAAGTGAGACTGAAATGTCTATTTGTCTGAATTTCATATTTGGATTGCATTGGTTGTTATTCTGTTCTTCATCTCAGGCAACTAATCTCCTAAGTGAATACCAACACTTAAAAACCAAACAGAAGCAGCCATATGGATCAGGAGAAAACATGCATGAATGAATATTGGATTGAATATGATGTGCTGATCCTTCACCTAGCCTTCACAATTCATTCTCATCAGGCAGTCAGGATTTTAATGGAGTTTTCTTTGCCATAACAGCCATTGTTTTTCAAATGCCTCTATTATTGCTGTGGTTGTTATTTATGATTCTGTGGATAGTATTTCCATATGAATCAGAATTCTAACGCCAGTGAAAAATATTTGGAGATGAGTAAGGAACTAAGTGATTCTGGACCGGGACGCTTTGCGCACAGTCACTCAGGCCCTCGTCACCTCTCGCCTGGACTACTGTAACGCTCTTTACATGGGGCTCCCTATGGGGAGCATCCGGAGGCTCCAGCTGGTCCAGAATGCGGCCGCGCGGGCGGTGTTGGGAGCGACACGTCGCTCCCATGTAACGCCGCTGCTGCGCGAGCTGCACTGGTTNTTCTTCTTCTTCTTCTTCTTCTTCTTCTTCTTCTTCTTCTTCTTCTTCTTCTTCTTCTTCTTCTTCTTCTTCTTCTTCTTCTTCTTCTTCTTCTTCTTCTTCTTCTTCTTCTTCTTCTTCTTCTTCTTCTTCTTCTTCTTCTTCTTCTTCTTCTTCTTCCTCCTCCTCCTCCTCCTCCTCCTCCTCCTCCTCCTCCTTCAGTTATGCTAGGCATATGTTAAACATGCTGGAGAAGGATACAATAAATGTTTTTAAAAATGGATTGTTCTGATGGATTAAAGGTAAACTTGAGCTTAAGTCCTGTTGCTTACATGGACAAAATCGACGTAGTTTTGTTAAAATATGGAAATGATTTGTCACTGCCTTCCTCTATTTTTGTTTATGCTCTCGTCTCACCAACAGCTCTAGTATTCTCATATCCAAGTACTAATCTGGTCTGATCCTGCTTAGCTTTTTCAGCCAAGGTCAAACAGGTACTGCCACCTACACAAGCTCCAGTGCATTAGGGAGTTATGGTGCACCATATGACTTTTTGTTCTGGATAATTTAAAAAGGGAAGACAAAATAATGTCTACTGTTTGATCACCAGAATAAAAATAAATTGTGTTTCCAAATGTTCAGATAAGGTTGAATATCACCCCTTGTCCAACCATCCTGCCTTATATCTTTTCTGATACATAACAATCGTTTTGTATTTTGGGAGGGCTTCTGATTATCGTTGAAAGACTGAATGGCCTTGTAGGGTCAAAGCATCATTTACCAGAAGCTGAAAAGCATTCTACATAGGAAAACCTGGCCCTCAGTTATGCATGTTCTGGTAACCTTTTAGATTATTTGGTTTATTAGGTGCTGCATTTGAATATGGACTAGAAACTTCCTTTAGTTCAAAATACAGTTTTAGGTTTACAAATTGGAACTGATCATTGAGCTCATCCGGTGCGAGTGGGAGGTTTTTTCCAAACACAGTTGCTGTTGATGTAGCAGAAGCTGGATGGTCATCTCTCATATTCTATCTAGATGTTTTAACTTAGATTCCTTCTCAGAGGAGAAATTGGATTTTGTGGATCTTTAAAGCCTAAATTACTAAGAGATATTATATCTGGGGGTGGGGGAATCATCACCCACTCTCTTGCCTGGATAAGAGCTTCAGTTATTTGGGAAAGATTTCCTCTACATTTCTATAGATTCTTACCTGAAGCTTTTCTGCTCTAAATGAAGCTCAAATTGTTCATTGAGACAAACAATCTGTACTGCTTTTAAAGTAGTTAAATAAACAAATTACATAAAAGGAGGCTGGGGCAAATCTTTAGGGATTATGCTTTCTCTTTTATTTTCTTTCTGCACCCAAGCCAGCAAGTGTTAGGACTTTTAAGTGGGTCATAAGGGCAATGCACAGTTGACTGATCAGCAAACATCTGGTTTCATTTTCCAGCCCTGTCAGTGGACAAAACATAGCATTCAACTGCCAGTTTGCTTTGACTGTTAGTAGTTCAGATTCTTGTAGAGAGCATGAGCTTGCAATAAATCTTTATATGCATTTTAAATTGCCTGGACTTCCTGATTTTCCTGCACTTGGCATCTATAATGTTACTAGATTGCCTAATGGAATTTGTTAAGGATTCAAAAGTAAATAAATGAGGAAGGAAGGAAGGAAGGAAGGAAGGAAGGAAGGAAGGAAGGAAGGAAGGAAGGAAGGAAGGAAGGAAGGAAGGAAGGAAGGAAGTCACCAATCCTGTTGGGTATCATGCTGTAACTCAATCAGATTTTATATCAGAGAAGTATCCAGAACATGGCTGTGTCTTGATGTTTTTTTTAATATGGTTGTGATTTCATCTCCCATCAGTTTTAGTGTAAATATATATAATATATAGATGAGAAGAGTTTGATCTTCAGGCTTTGATGGGCACAGGCTTAGCTTAGATTCCTTAAAGCTAATCAACCACCAGTGCCTAAGCACGGCAAATCTGAAATAAATTTATTTACATCCAGGACTCTCTTAGTTTTATTTGGAGCACAACAAGTTCATGAATGTGGGAGATTCTTGTCCTTGGCTTGGCTGGAGAATGTCTGTGGCTCTCCTGCTTTGTTAAAACATTTGAAGGGTTCACCCATCATTTTTTCTTTTTCTTTTTTTCAGGAAAAGGGGGAAGAAGTGCACAGTGCACTTCATTAAGTGGGGGGAAAAGAAGCTTCTTCCAAATGTAGCTGTGTCCTCTTCTAAGGATCAAATCAAGACTGCTAATAATGTAGCAGTTTATCTAACAAAATGAAATTCAGTGGTGAAAAAAAGTAAGGTTCTACATTTAGGCAAGAAAAACCAAATGCATAGGTATAGTATAGGGGGTACCTTGCTCAACAGTAGTAACTGTGAGAGGGATCTCGGAGTCCTAGTGGATAATCATTTAATGATTATGAGCCAGCAGTGTGCTGCAGCTGCCAAAAAAGCCAACACAGTGCTAGGCTGCATTAACAGAGGGATAGAATCAAGATCACATGAAGTATTAATACCACTTTACAATGCCTTGGTAAGGCCACACTTGGAATACCGCATCCAGTTTTGGTCACCACGATGTAAAATAGATGTTGAAACTCTAGAAAGAGTACAGAGAAGAGCAACAAAGATGATTAGGGGACTGGGAGGCTAAAACATATAAGGAACGGTTGCTGGAATTGGGTATGTCTAGTTTAACGAACAGAAGGATGAGGGGGGACATGATAGCAGTGTTCCAATATCTCAGGGGCTGCCACAAAGAAGAGGGAGTCAAGCTATTCTCCAAAGCACCTGAAGGCAGGACAAGAAGCAATGGGTGGAAACTAAACAAAGAGAGAAGCAACCTAGAACTAAGGAGAAACTTCCTGACAGTTAGAACAATTAACCAGTGGAACAATCTGCCTTCAGAAGTAGTGAATGCGCCAACACTGGAGGTTTTTAAGAAGAAACTGGACAGCCATTTGTCCGAAGTGGTATAGGGTTTCCTGGCTGAGCAGGGGGTTGGACTAGATGACCTCCAAGGTCCCTTCCAACTTTATCATCATCATTATTATTATTAGTCTGGATTATCCAAAAGACAAACCAGCAGGAGAAGCACTTCAATGAGATTATAACACTATTTGGAATGTAGCAGTATCACTACCATGCATATTGTACACAGATAAGAAATTTCCTTCCTTAGATATTTAAGAAGTGTGAAGTGTGATTTCTTTTTTGATGGAAGATCATTTCTTTCTCAATGATCAATACCTATAGTCTGCTTGAGTTGCAGTTTTCAGCAAGTAGGTTAGGTATCAATGGAATAAAGTAGTGGACTTTTATCCCAACTCTGATTTCAGATCTTCATTTCTAAGTGTTGGACAAAATCAATCAATCAATCAATGAAAACAAAATGAGCTTTGATGCAGATAACTAACAATCTTACTTGGTTTCTTCATACAGTATGTCATCTTTAGTGAAGCATGCAAACCAGCGTCTGCATTTCCTGCGTCGAATGAGGAGAGCACATCTTTCTCCTTCTGGCTTGGCCACTTTTTACAGAGGCACAATTGAGAGCATTTTAACAAACTGCATCACTGTTTGGTTTGGTGGTAGCCAGTGCTTTTTTTGTAAAAAAAAAAAAAAAAAAAAAAGGTGCCGGAACTCACACATGTCATACACCCACCTTGCCTACCCTACAAGATTCCATCCCAAAAAGGTGCCGGAACTCCATTCTGGGTGTTCTATGACAAAAAAAGTCCTGGTGGTAGCAGAACCTCAGATAGAAGGTTCATACAGAGAGTGGTAAGGACAGCCGAGAAGATTATAGGAAGCTCACTTCCCGTTATTCAGGATACTGCTTATAGGAGCTATATGCTTAGAGCTCAAAGCATTGTTAGAGACACATCCACTTTACAGTCTGTTTCTATTGCTCCCCTCTGGGAGGAGGTTTTGAATTATTTCTAGCAGGACTACCCAGTTCTGCAATAGCTTTGTTCCTTATGCCATCCGTCTTGTAAATTCGCAAGATTCTTTTTTTCTCGCCATATATATGTATACATCCAAACTAGACTGTGTTGTTTCTCTGTGTCATATATGTGTCTGTATGTGGGTATATGCATAATCTTTTGTCATGTTTATGTAATGTATATTGGAGGTAGTTACCCTTGAGAGCTGAATGCAATGAAATTTCATTTTAATGTAAGCTGATTAGTATACATTTAAAGTGAGAATTCTATTCTATTCTATTCTATTCTATTCTATTCTATTCTATTCTATTCTATTCTATTCCATAGATTTCTTTGAGAATCTATTTATCTATTTATGATCTATTTATGGTTGAAGTTGCAACTTTCTTTTTCTTAATCTAGCAGAGACTGATGAAAAGGTTTGTTTTGAATTATTTAAAAATAATTGAATTATTTATTAAAATAATCCAATACTTTTAAATTGTTTAATTATATCGTGTAATTGGGAGAGGGTTTTTTTTTGTCCTGCCTGCTAGTGCCTTAGAAGCATCTGGATGGCTATAGAGACAGAATATTTAGTGCATATATTCATGCATTTTATGTGTGTCTGCTTCTGCTCTTGCTAAGCCACATAAGATTGAATGAGATCTTCAGCTCTGAAAAGCTAGGCCCATGCCTAATGTAGTAAAAAAAAAAAAGCTACGCAATGTTTTGTTCATTTATTTTGTCTCTATGGTCTATTCATATTGATGGGCACCAGAATTATGGGGCATATAGCAACTATCACTCCTACTATATTATATAGGGCCTTAGATCCTATATATGTCATATTTTAGTTTTAGATCTAAAGCTGTAGTGCACTGTGCCCATATCTCTTTTTTTCCTCTCAATGACACTTTTCCACATTTATGGAAAACTCCTATGGACAAGCCAAATCTTACAACACCATTGCTGAATTGCAGGTAAGCATCTGTTTCTTTCTAGCTGAATTTCTTTTCCCAATGTTTTTTGTGGTGATTCACAGCCAGATGAATTGCAGCTGCACATTAGGGCTTAAGAAGTTTTCTTTCAGTGAAAGAACTGTAGGATTCACTTGTGATGAGGAAAACAAATTTCAGTTTATTGGATCCTGATAGCTCTATTTCAGGGGTGTCAAACTCGGAATGTCACGTGACGTGTCACGACGTATCACACCTTTTTTTTTCCATTGCCGGCAGTGGGGTAGGTGCAGTTTCACCATGATGCATCTGGCCCGCGGGCCAGCAGTTTGACACCCCTGCCCTATTTCAAGCCTAGAGCTGCTTTTTGAGTCACATAAAGCATCTGATCTCAATGGAGTCATTCACCTACAGTACCCACACCCCAAAGTATTTTTTGATTTGTTTCACAAAACAGCCTAATCATCTCTCCATATGAAAAGAGATGTAATGTGCAATAAAATTAATAATATTTATGTTCATGTTTCCCAGGTCTAGCATTTCCTACTCTGCCCTCTACTTATGAATAGTCTGACAATGACCATCTGCTTTTCTTTAAATCTACCCAAAGAGAAGGAGGCTCTGAACCTTCTAAAGCGGGCAGAGTTCATTTCTAAATGCTCCTGTTATCTGCCCTGGGCCAAGTCATCTCTGAGTCATCTCTGCCCTAGTTAAGTAACATCACTATCATCCGGCCTCAGGCTTGTTCGGTTTGGATTATGTTAGCTCAATGGTTTTGAGTTTACTTTTGCTACATTTGCTGTAGTGTTTAAAGATTGTTGCAACCCACCAGAATGTATGTTTATTCCTATGACAATACACTGCTAGGAAGAAACAGAGTGAAGCAGGGATATTTAAAGGATATGTTGCTCTTTATTTTCTTCTTATGCTAAACCTCACCCATAAAGGCACTGACTGAGTAGCTCATTCAAATATGGCACATTAATAAGTTTGCAGAGCAATGGTACGATATATATGCTGATTGTCCTTTTGCAAAAGGACCAAAGGATGAAAGATTCACACTCTCAATTATATATGGATCCATGCAGAGTATGTCATTTATAATATATATGGATGAGAAAGCATGAGATTTATAGTACTTATGCATACAGTATTTCTACTGTTCCCAGTGTGGTGGTTAAAGTGCTGGCCTAGAAAACCAGGAATGGGTGAGTTCTTGGATTCCTTAGGCATAAAAAGTGGGTGGATGACTTTCATCCAGTCATTCTCAGTCCAACCCACCTCACGGGGTTGTTCTTATGGGAAAAATAGAAGGAAAAAGGAGCATTAACTATGTTTGCCGCCTTGAGTTGACAAAACGATATAAAAGGCAGGATAAAAACATACAACTATTATTACTAATGCTACCATCAACAGTATTGGCCTTATATTTAAAAAAAGATGCCAGTGCCTTAAGATAGGGATTGGAAATCTCCAGGCAGTCAAGGCAAAAGGAAAGGATGCTTGGAGCTCCTCTTCTGTGGCATACCGAGGCCTATCCCTGATTTAAGAGATATGCTGAGCAGAGTTTGGATAATATCAATAAAGACCAAATTTCCTTGGTGTTTAAATTGATTCCTGGTGACTCTGTGGACACCTATATCAACGTTGCTTGCTCTTGCCACTTTAGGGCCATTTTCTAACTTCACAATCTGGTCTATCACCTGGGAATTCCTAGCAGTCTCCCAACTAAGTACTAAGTTATGCTCAACCCTGTTTAGTTCTTTGATCTTCAATTAGAACAATACTTAACATTTAGCCTTCATATACCTAAGTGTGTGTGTATGTGTGTGAGAGAGAGAGAGACAGAGAGAGACAAAGACAGAGACACAGAGAGAGAGAGACAGAGACAGAGAGAGACATACACAGAGAGAGAATCCCACTACCCACTGGTGGCTTTTGGGGTCATCAACCAGTGGTGAGATTCAGCCAGTTCACACCACTTTGGCAGAACCAGTAGCTAATTTTTTGTTGCCCAGGCCCAGAATGGACTTTTGGAAGCAGCATCCACACAGAGAACCACTTGTTCACATATTTGAATCCCACCACTGTCATCAACTACCTTTGTGTTGACATAAAGTAATAAGGACAGGCAATTGTCTAACAACATCTGAGTAATGTAAAAGAGGTTATAAATCACTGTTGGAGAAACTGCCAGAGGGAGAGATGAGATCTCATTACTTGTTGCACTTGTTATTGGATTTAATCATATTCCTGAAGGTCTGCATAGAAAGCACACAATTGCAGAAAGATGTAAATTCTCATCACAGTAGCGAAGGAAATGAGAACGCAGCTCATGTTTGGCTTTACATTCTGGATTAGGAATGCTGGGAGCTACAGTCCCAAAGCAATTGGGATGAAATCAACTTGTCTAAAGCTATTCAGTATAGATAACTGTATCCTAAAAGTCATACTGTGCTGAAATCCATCCTTAGTATGTTTTTTTATCCAAAAGACGTCCTCTACTTTTTTGGAAGTTTGATTCTCCTGTGGAATCAGCCTTTGCTCTTTCATTTCATTCTAGGTTTATCTTTGACATTTGTATACCTTTTTTCACAGTTGCTAGTTAGCAAAAGTGCTAGGATTGTCTTTTTCCAGTTTTATGTTTCTCCATCACCCTGCAGGTTCATGATATTCTGTATAAGCTCTGTGTGGACACCAGTAGATATGACTTTTCTGAGGAATAGACCCTGGCTGGATATTGTTGTCTCAAAGATTTTCTACAAGGAAAAACAAAAGAATCAAGCAGTAAACAATGCTCTAATCTAGGAACTATTAAGAAAAAACAGCACCGCCAACAACAGGGAAAGTTACTGTGTATAAATAGAGAGCAAACCCCACTCTCTGCTATAACTGAAGAAGTTACCTAGTTAGGTAATGAAATGTCTGCAAACAAACAACTAAGCTCAAAGGGTGCAAAGTACTCCACAAAACCCAAAAGAGATGGGACCGGTCTTTTTAGAGGTTTCACGTTCCAGTTTTATTGTGTTTTCTTGCTGAGATATAGCCTAAACTGGCTCATATCCCAGAACATATAAGACTAGGGTCAAATAGGGGCTCTGAAGGTCACCGCATAATTTTGATTCTAAAAGTTGGGCAACAAGGTTCACCAATGGACATAAAATGCCAGGTCTGCTTTGAAGAATCATGGCTCTGACTTGGAGGCTGTACTAAAAAATCCACAAGGAATGTGAATGGGGACTCTGTAACATAATTAAGAGACCACAAATGAGAATTTTTCCAGCAAGATGTAAATAGAGGACAGACCAACAGAAAGCCAGAGAGGAAATTTTCCTCTCCAGCACAGTCAGACATCATTTGTATCCATAGATGACTCATCAAGAAAAGTACATCCATATACAGACATGAGAATAAACAAACAAACAAAGAAAAAAGATGAATAATTTAAAAAAATCCAGATGAATTCTCTTTACAATTCACATTGATCACTTTCACTGTCTGCTGAAGTTTCAAATATGATTTCTCTTGCCTTGTAGAACTAAATTATATCCCATATTTTTTCCCTTACACGTTGGAAATTTCACGCAAACTTTTTAAAATGTAAAGTCTAAATCTACATTTTTGTTCATTTAAAACTTTGGAAAGCTCTTCTCTTATTTAACAATCTTGTATGCATAACCTCTAGTGTTATATGTACATTTTCTATTTTGATTTTTCATGATAATTTTGCATGGCACTATTCTCTATCTGGTTTCTCCACCTCCCATGACTTTGCCATACTTTGTGACATTTTCCTTCCTATTGTTCTTTGTATTTTATGTGTAGTTTTGTACTTTTCCATTACTATAATAGAACAATATATTATACTATATTAATATAGTACTCCACACTTGGAATACTGCATCCAGTTTTGGTCACCATGATGTAAAAAAGATGCTGAGACTCTAGAAAGAGTACAGAGAAGAGCAACAAAGATGATTAGGGGACTGCAGGCTAAAGCATATAAGGAATGGCTGCTGGAATTGAGTATGTCTAGTTTAATGAAGAGAAGGACGAGGGGGGACATGAGAGCAGTGTTCCAATATCTCAGGGGCTGCCACAAAGAAGAGGGAGTCAAGCTATTCTCCAAAGCGCCTGAAGGCAGGACAAGAAGCAATGGATGGAAAGGAGAGAAGCAACCTAGAACTAAGGAGAAACTTCCTGACAGTTAGAACAATTAACCAGTGGAACAACCTGCCTCCAGAAGCGGTGAATGCTCCAACATTGGAAGTTTTTAAGAAGAGACTGGACAGCCATTTGTCCGAAATGGTGTAGGGTTTCCTCCCTGAGCAGGGGGTTGGACTTGATGACCTCCAAGGTCCCTTCCAACTATTATTATTATTATTACTATTACTATTACTATTACTATTACTATTATTATTATTATTATTATTATTATTATTATTATTATTATTATTATTATTATTATTATTATTATTATATAGTAGAAAATGTAAGCTAATATAAAACAAAAAGCAAAAATTCAAGTTTATGCTATAGAAGTATTAATAAGTAGCAGAATGTCAGGTATTAACACTTGGACTCTGGATTCTGTGAGTTGTCAACATCTATAACAAATGGCAGTGGGGACCATGTAAGGTAGGCTAAGACCCATTATACAAGAGGCTCAGAGCTTGAGAGTTACCAGATAGTCAAAGACTATCTTTTGAGTTTATAATTCAGCTCAGATCACTGTTGATTTCTTAGCTCATACCCAGTACACAGTTCTAATTTAATTGTGCTGAATAAGTTAGAGTGAATAAGCAGGTGGTGGTTTACTTATTTATTTGAAATCTAGATGCTAACATACACACAAAATGTATTTGATTTCCTCCAGTCATCTCACTCTCAGGTATGGCTGGGTGGTTTATTTCAACAACGTTTAACTCTCCTTAATTACTTGACAAGAACGCCATGTCCGTTAAGTCATAAACAAGTATTATTTCTAAAGAAGCACTGAATTGCCTCCATGGTTTTTGTGGTGTGCTTTGGGAGAAAGGAAAACGTTTGTTTGTTCTCAGTGTACCATGCATACATTAATTTTAAAAATTGTGTCGTAAGCTGATTTTGTAAACAACTGAAATCACCCACAGTTCTTTATGGTTTGTTTCACACACCACTATCTTGCTGTAAACTATATTACAACTTCCTTTTTTCTATAAACTGGCTTTCTTGTAGCCCTTCCTTCCTTCTCTTTAAATTTAGGAGATGAACTGGTTTACACTCCGGAAAACATACAATACTTGCTTGGTTTATTTATTTAATTTTTATATATCCACCCAGCAGCCCAGCTGATTGTTTCTACTGTTAAAATTTGGCTTGTTATTGACCAGCAATCATCTGTATCCACACTGAAGAAAGAAACCAACTAATTATGTCCATCACTGTCAGGGAAAAGAATTAAAGGAGTTCCTGTTGCTATTTTGGCTTGGCCACAATTTGGTTAAAGTTTATCATTTGCTATTAAATTTTGAATAGATTTTATACATGATTTCCCTTCCTCTTGCTACTGTCACATGATCCCTTGTTTGCAGCAATGACAAATCTTATTATGACTAGGCTTTTATCCCCCCCCCCTATTTTCTGTGGCTAGAATAAGCACAGCTGGCTTTGATGGCTTGGGGTTGGAGGGGGGAGTTAATGATAGAAATGGGCACATTATGTCTTGCAGAGATTTGATTCACCTAGTTTGCCCTTTGAGCAAAAGGCAGGGGGAGGGGAAGAGAATTGTGGCACTGAATGTAGGAATTTTTGCCATAAATGTTGATGAATGCAATCTGAGGACATTTTCAGAAGAATCACAACATGGGCCCAAAATGTGATGATCCTTCCTCTTCAGTGAGGTATTGAGAGTTCAACAGAGAGAGCACTTGCCATTCTTTCTGCAGAAGCAAAAGCTGATTTTAAATTCAAACAGATAAAATGGATTATACTGTATGTCCCAGACAGTATAACGACAGACAGGCTGCTGAGGATGGAGATATGGGAGCATACAAGGTTGGCAAAAGGTAAATGAAGGAAGAGGTGCATGGAGAGAAAGGTTCTTGCTGAGTCACCAAAGATAAAATCCAACTTGTGATGGAAGGACTCTGAAAAACTACAGACTGGGGACAAGTACACTCCAGAAATGATTCAGAAGAAATCCTTTGGATTTCAACAGACTGCTCAGAGTAGCCATATCTTTTTCTGGACTTCTGTGAAAGTCTGAAAAAGAGGGGCTGCTTTAAAGAATAGCAGGGGGCATGAAGGGGTGGTCCCATGTCTGAACCACTTCATTGAAATCATTTCCAAAGCTCGTAGGGTCCTACTGCAAATAAACAAATGCTTTACCAGTGCTAAAAACCAATTCTTTTCATCCAAACTTTTCTTTTATGAATATTTTTTCTAAACATGTTTCTCTCCCTATCTCTTAAATGTTCTTTATATGTCCTATCATGATTTTCATTTGAATATTTTTTAAATGAAGACTATGTACCCTGTTTTGCAAACTCTTAAACGCTGTACAATATTTGTTTCTTTGTTTATTTATTTATTTATTTATTTATTATGGCCACCCATCTCACTTTCCTGTGACTTTGGGTAGTGCACACAGTTAAAAAATAAAATCATAATCTTCTACCATTAAACAATTAAAAACTGTGTTTAAAATAATAATAAAAAGACAGAAGAGAGTGCTCCTTAAGTATAGAATATAACCGTTTAACAGGCTACACACTTCTTTGGGATCCCTAAGCCTGATGGCTCTCTAGAAGGCTGGCAGGATTGTGAGGGAAAGATGTTCCAGAGAGAGGACATCAGGATGCTAAGTTATCAAACTTGGATTAAATGTAGAAATAAATACAGTCTAGTGTGGGACCAGTTGTGTTATAAGGTTGGTCCTGGAGGAAGCTTTGCTGAAGATCTGAACGATTCTGAAAGGACATGTGTCATGAGCTTTAGTCATTCAACAAAAGCTGTGAAATATTATATAATTGATGTGTGGTAGCTCATTTTTTTTTATTATTCCTGCCCTTGGAGCAACAGTCTAAAAAAACTCCCTTCCAGGAAGAGATAAACATTTCTGTCCAGTTCATGAGGAGTTACGTATCTCAATAAGGAGGAACTCTCTAGAATTAATTCGAAAGATTACTTCTCAATGACTCACAAGCTGATTATTGTCTCAAGTTGTATTTGTAAAACAATAATTAGATTAAATATTTATAGTCTTTGCATATTAATTCATGAATCATAGATTTATAGCCAAATGACTTTATTCCTATTCTCCATATACTCTGAAAGTAGGGATACAGGAAGATAATATAATGGTTCAGCTTCTGGTGGCCAACATAGAACGTGGAGATGTGTCCAGACTGGGTACTTACAAGGTTTCCTCTGAAGAGGACCTTTATGTGCTTTTTATCAATTTTCACAATTAAACAACATTTTAGTGATTTAACAATGAAAAGGAATTTTTCCTCAGATACTTTATTGCATGTGGGCAACTGAGACTCATGATTGTATTATCATCAAAATAAAAATGGTTAACTAAAGTACTTATTCGTTAAAGGCATGCATAAAAAGTGGTTGGACATTTTTTAAAGAAAGAAACTTGAAGAATGGGGCTGTTTCTGAATGTTTTTGATCATTTCATCATATCACAAGATTGTTTCGGAATCAATTTCTCCACCCACCCACTTTTTTGGGTGTTATTATTACATATTGCTCCAAATGTATTCATAGTATTTGGATGCCTGGATATAATTATGCACCTTTAGCATTGTTTTCAGAACCTTTGACAAACTAAGTTAAGATGAACTAAGTTATGGGAAATGAACAAAATTTTTATGGACTCAAGGAGAAACGAAAACATATACTGTGGCATTCAGATACTCAAGGCCCCACATATAGCATCTGTACCTATAGACAATTCTTTGCTAAAATATTTCTTTCTCTTTTTAAAAAAAGAACATAAAATGATATGTTACCTTTCTAGCTTTTTTTTTTTCTTTTCAAAATCTCCAATTTTCCTCTTCAAAAGGGCAAAACATCCAGATTCTGTCTTCTATCCTTCCTGAGCCACTGGCTTCCAAAATATGCTCTTCTCCTCAGGATTATCCTTATTGTTTCTTGCCTGAAGGATTATTTTTCTTCCATCTCATATAATAATGTGTTCTTCAGTTGTTATACACCAGCACAGCAGTGTATCTAAGATGTGGTTTAAGGGAAAAAAATCAACGTTACATTATTTCATATATTGTAGCAACACATCCCTTTTATTGATTTGGAATAGCTGTGTGCTGAACATAAGATTATTATAAAAAAGCTTTCCTGCTTCAAATTAATCATTCTTTTAGTAAAGCTACTGTAAAAGCTCCAATTTAATATTCTGATGTGTGCTGCTCTGATTTAGAGGCAGCAGTTATAATTAGTAGCTATTGACTATCTTATTTTCTCTAAATTTTGTTTGGTTCTTTCTTGATGTTTTCCGAATTACTGCACTTCTCAACTTTGTCATTGTGTGGAGACAGATTCATTGGATGATGCTTCATTCTAATATTCTGAGAGAAAAATGCTCTGTTCAGGTTTCCATATATCAAGTTCGCATATTGGATTAGTTACTTTACAAAAATCATTGTTGTTCATATTAAACAGACTTGCAGTATTGCTGTGAATATAACAGAATAACAGAGCTGGAGGGCACCTTGGTAGTCTTCTAGTCAACCCACTGCTCAAGCAGGAAACTCTATATCATTTCGGACAAATGGTTGTCCAATCTTTTCTTTAAAACCTCCAGTGATGGAGCATCCACAACTTCTGGAGGCAAGTTGTCCCACTGATTAATTGTTCTCACTATCAGGAAATTTCCCCTTAGTTCTAGGTTGTTCTCTCCTCAGTTAGTTTTCATCCATTGCTTAGACTAGATATCTTCCTGCCTTCAGGTGATTTGGAGAATAGGTTGATCCCCTCTTCTTTGTGGCAATCCCTTAGATATTGGAACATTGCTATCATGTCACCCCTAGTCCTTCTTTTAATTAAATTAGACATATCCATTTCCTGCAATTCTTCATATGATTTAGCCTCCAGTCCCCCAATTATCTTTGTTACTCTTCTCTGCACTATTTCTAGAGTCTCAAGAACTTTTTTATATCATGGCAACAAAAAATGAATGCAATATTCCAAGTGTGGTTTTACCAAGGCATTATAAAGTAGTGCTAACACTTCACATGATCTTGATTCTATCCTCTGTTAATGCAGACTTGGATTGCTTTTGGGTTTTTTTGGCAGCTGCAGCACATTGCTGGTTCATATTTCAATAATTGTCCACTAGGATCCAAGATCCCTCTCACAATTACTACTGTTCAGCCCGGTACCTCCTATTCTGTACCTGTGCATTTGCTTTTTCTTGACTAAGTGTAGAACTTTACTTTTCTCACCACTGAATTTCATTTTGTAGAAATCTATCATATCTTGAGCCTATGTTCTGGAGTGTAGGCTGCCTGCCAGCTTGGTGTCGTCTGCAAATTTGATGAATTTCCCTTCTATACCCTAGTCTAAATCATTTATGAAGAGTACCAGGCCTAAGACAGAACCTTGAAGTATCCCACTGCATATAAATCAGAAAATGGTAAAACTTGACATGCACTGCAAGATAACATAGAAATATTCTCTACTTTAATTTATTACAAACTGCCCTTAGTATTGGAATAAATAGAATAAATAGTTGTATGTCCTATGTTTGTTGACTTGCCAAAAGATCCTGAGAATGAAAAGGCTGGGTGCCTACTTACTATTTGTGGATGTAGGCCACAAAAGTGAAAGAGGTTGCATCAAAAGGGATTCATCAAGGCTGAAAGCAATTTGGCAACGGCTTGTAGCTGGACCAAGGTACATGCAGGACGGCCTGTTCTTGTATAATCTGGCACACACTATGAAATCATCCCCCAGGCACCTTCTACAGACACAACATGATTAATTCTGCTTTCTCTGTGGTAGGGCCCATATTTTGGAACAACCTATTGTTGGAGTTAAAGGCAGACCATTCCTGATTATGGTTTTGGAGCGTATTTGAAATATACTTGTTTGAATTTTAATTCAACTTTTAAATTATTTTATAATTATTGTTTTAATAAAGATTGGTTTTAACTGTATTTTTTGCCATTACCACCACAATCATCATTGATTTATATATTTCTTTCCTCAGGAGTGAAAGGCAGTTTACTCAGAGGTTTCCTTTTAATTCCCACAACAATTTGGGAAGTAGATTGGGGCAGGGAAAAATTAATAGTCCATGGTCACTCACTGAATGTTCATAGCTAAGGAAGTACCTGAATATGGGCTCTCTCAGTCCTAGGCAGCATCTTAACTACTACACAACACTGGCACTGCCTAAGCCACCTTGAACCATTAAGTGAGTAGCCAGCACACGAATACTCTAAAGCAGACATGTCAAACTCGCGACGTCACGTGACATCGCACGACGTATAGGAGCTTTTTCTCCATTGCCGGCAATGGGGTGGGTGCGGTTTCCTGGTGACGCGTCTGGCCCGTGGCCCGGCAGTTTGATATCCCTGCTCTAAAGTAATGCAGTGGTTCTCAACCTTTTCTTCACCACCGACCCCTTTAAATACCCCTTTAAATATCCACAGATCCCCAAGACTTAAGATATAATAATAATAATAATAATAATAATAATAATAATAATAATAATAATAATAATAATAATAATAATAATAACAATAATAATAATAACAACAACAACAACAACAATAATAGTAGTAAAGTTGGAAGGGATCTTGGAGGTCATCTAGTCCAACCCCCTGCTCAGGCAGGAAACCTTAACATTTCTTCAAGCCTTCTCGGATGCCCTGTGACAACATTGCAGCCCCTCCCCCCCGGGATCCACAGGCCACAAGGTGAGAATCACTGAAGTAATGGGTATAACTGTAAATGCTAATGCCTAGCCTGTGAAAATCTTAGGTGGGTTTTTAAACCCAATATCCTGCAGGTCCAATTCAAGGCCCAAAGTAAAACATGTATTTTGTTTCTCTGAGTGTGGGGATGTTTTCTGGACCCCCACAACATGGCACTATTTCCTGCCAGCTCCATCAGCACAAATTTTAAGTCCATGATGAGTGACCAGAGAATTTCCAGTTGGAAGGATATGAGAGTCTACTTTGGATTCTTATGTTGCACAAATGATCTTTTGTGGATCATTAGAAGCTCGGATATAAGAAGTATTCATCTCATCTCAAAAGGTATATGAAAATCATACTTCTCACATGGATGGAACAATGTGCTCTAGAAAGGATACTGGATTTCTGTTTAGCTAGAAATAAGGCTCTGCTGTTTCCAATAAAGCAAAACTCATCTCACCTGGTGGCTGTTGTGCCATACCTCAAACAAAGGCTGGGCAAGTTCTGTTTACTTACTAATAATGACTCTCTTGAGCAACCCATCTCTGCTGTTTGTGTGGTAATGAAGTCACCAAGCCTTTCTCGCCTATGAAATGAATTTCTCAAAGGCAGAAGCAACTTTCTGAATAAACTGAGCCAAGTCCAGCCAGTATAAATACATCAATCCCTGTCTATCACAGCAGCTGCTCCACTTTGATCGAAAGGAGATGCCCTGCTAGAGCAGAGATGAAGAAGGCAGTCAAAAACAGCACTCTGAGAGTTAACATTGGGGAGCTCTGTTGGCTCTGGAAGTGGGGCAGGCTTGGTCTTGCCTAGGCAATTCTGTGCTGTTCCAGGGCGTGCTCCATTGGGTCTTGCTCTGCCAACAAAGCACAACAGATTACAAAGCCAGGGGGAAAGTGGGGAGTAAGCAGGGTCTTTTCTTTTTGGGAATTGGTATACAAACCAGAGTTACATGGAATCCTTTAGAGTCTTTCTTCTTCTGAGTTGGAGCTTCTGCAAATACACAAACACATATATATACACACACACACACACACACACACACACAGAGAGAGAGAGAGAGAGAGAGAGAGAGAGAGAGAGAGAGAGAGAGAGAGAGAGAGAGAGAGAGAGAGCGCTACACATGTCTTATTCCTGGCAGGCCATCACTGTCTCTTCCACGTGGGCAAGTAGCCAACTGAGACAGGGAGCCAAAGGCTCCTTCCTTCTCCCTCCCTCTTTCGAATCAGCAAGGGCAACATGTGCATATTTGCTCCAGGGAAAGCAATGGCAAACTAGGGAAAATAAATCACCACCCGATGCATCCATTCTCATTGCCTTGCACTTTCTTCATTTGTCATTCGCAAGTTTAACTATTGTTTGTATTACAGCAGCTCCTACAGGCAGGCCCATTGTGCTGGATTTATAGGGAGAAAGACAGCCAGTTTTCTCCCAGGACATTTATATGAGAGAACAGAATCGGATAAGGACAGCATCCCACAGTCACATGATTGCCATTTGGATACATTACAACTGGGGTGCATCTACAACCATCACGGCATGCTGTGGACAAGGATTCACCATCCACCTGCTTCATAACCACTTGTGACAAACAGAACTAATAGATGTGGAAGTAGAATGAAAGTTGCATTCACATATTTCACTTAATGACTGCAATGATTCACTTAACAACTGAAGTGTTGTTCTGTTTAGTGACCACAATGCTTAGTGACCAGTGCTGGTCCCACTTTTTGTCCTTAACCGAGGACTACCTGTAGTTCACATTTTACTACATAATGGATGGAAGAAAATAATGCCAGGACTGACTTTAAAGTTTTCTCTACTACACAATCAATCCCTGAAATAATAAGGGAATAGAAATAACAATAAAAACAACAATAATTAGCAGCCTCTTTGAATTGTACGGAATAGATATAAATACATTTAAAATGCAGATGGGAAACACATAAGGGAAAGATAAAGATCGTTTTAATTTGGTTTTCTTTCTGAACTGTTCCCAAGTCTTCTCACAAATTCAGAATTTTATTCCTTCTAGAGCCTTATTTTTTTAAAAAATGTTGGGAAAGCAAATCATTGTTAGACCAGTAGAGTGATTGTAGAGTGGAAACATCTGAGTTCAGAGGACCTTTCTATTCCAAATGCCAAAGAACAGGCCAAATATATTCATATAAAATTAGATCCCTGGAATTCTGCCCGGGATTTCCAGGAACATAATAAATATTTTGTTGCTCCTGGGATGAAGGCCAAAGATTGCAAGATTTCAAAGTTGAGTTAAACCTCATGTCTTCAGAATCAAGATCTCTGTGCATAGTAGATAAGAATACTCTTGCTGAAGATGGCATGGTGAAAGATAGTTCAACATTTTTTTTTCAAAACATACCTATGCAGGTATAAACTATTGGGAAAGCAAACTAGCTGGATTTGTACAAAAAGCGAAGGCATAAAAGAATTACAAGTGAAAGCTAGTGAAACTCCCCATGTTGGTTTACTCAGATTAACGTACCTGATTCAGCATGTTGTGGGAATATAGCCTATGTGTAGCATGAAGTAAGTCAATCTTCAACCAAACCACAAGTTTTAACTGGGCTCCGCTTTGCTTCCCCTTCCTTCCTTCCTTCCTTCCTTCCTTCCTTCCTTCCTTCCTTCCTTCCTTCCTTCCTTCCTTCCTTCCTTCCTTCCTTCCTTCCTTCTTGGTCATTCCACAGGATTTTTGTCTGTATCTCTTCTTCCATTTTCTGTTCACTTTTCTTTTTTGGAGGAAATAATTTTAAATTTAGGATTGTCCTTCTAGTATTCATTTATGGGGAATCCGCAAGGATAAAGTCATCTACATCCAATTCTGAAAAGTCATTAACTGAGCAAACTGGTAGAGAGAGCCATGATGGTGCCATCATTAGAATGCAGTATTCAAAGCCAACTCAGCATTCCCATTGCCAGGAGTTCAATCCTGACCAATTTAAGGTTGACTCAGCCTTCCATCCTTTTGAGGTCGGTAAAAAAGGATCCAGATTGTTGAGGACAATATGCTGATTCTGTAAACTGCTTAGAGAGAGCTATAAAGACTACAAAGTGATATATAAGTCTAAATGATATTCCTATTGCTAAGGAAGAAAGCGATAGCCAAAAATAGAAGTGCTTAAATTTATTTATTTAATTATTAGACTTCTATGCCATCCATCTCGTTGAGGCAACACTAGGCAAGCTACCTTGAGGCCTATCAAGGGAGTTTCTAATTTCCAGTCATCCTCTTTCCTCTTTTTCTGAAATTGGTTCAGTTTCTATTTCTGGTATGTGTACCTTTTTATTTTAGAGCTTTGTTAATCCTTTTGTATGGGGTTCAAGCTTCTGCTGCCCTCATTGTTTCATACTGCAATTGTTGGCAAATGTATTTTATTTTATTTTATTGCTTAAGAGGGCCTTATCTTGAGAGTTTTTTTTTCTTGTGGCAGAGTAGAAATATCTTCACTAAGTAAATAAATCAACACCCCCTTTGGCTCCCAAAGTGCAGGGCAGAAAATAATAAACTTAAGTTATAGAAAGGCAGATTTCAATTGAATGTTAGAGAAAACTAAGAACAGTTTGATTGTGGAACCAGTTATACAGAAAGGTGATGGGTTTCTTTTCAGAGAATGTATCCACCCAAGGACTGCTAGGCTATTAACCTTCTAGGGTACTTTAATTTGAATGGCTGCATCAAATAAGGTGATAGATTGCGTGGCCTAAATGGCCCTTTCCATCTCTGTATGGAATGAAATCAGATTTTCATCTAGCAGAAACAAACATAATTAATTAATGAAAGAATGCGGTGGCATTTTAAAGACTAATGAATGTATTAGGCGATAACAAATTAGATCATTTATAAAGTGCCGTATGACTCCTTGCTCTGTTAGCAGTCGAAGGTTAATGTGGCTACCACAGAAGACTATTCTAATCAAATTAAGCCACTCTAATAAGCTTGTGTGGTACAGTCACAAACTGCTTTGTTAGAAACTTCACAAAAATCTGTTCAGCTTATCAAAATGCAATAATGATACAGTTTCCTTTTTTAGTTAATTTGCTTCACTTTGACAGTACATCTAGCAAAGGGGCACATCCAGGAAATGGAGGGTGCTGTTGCACATACATTAAAGACTCTTTCAGTGCTTTCAGAAGCTCACATGGAAGTGCTGAAGAAGGCTGGAGGAATAACACCAACTGAATCACTGTAGTAGTTTTGTTTCAGGGATCATGATGCTTGGCTTGGTATAGAAGCTTCAAAAGTGGTTCACTATTTTGCACTGATAATATTTCAATTGAAGCATCATCAATACAAAAAAACTGTAAAGTTTGGCACAGCGCTGCTTCCTAACATTTCCTCCTTCTCATATGTGCTCCATGTTCATCTTGAGACTTGCATCCAACACCACCCTGATCGTTTGTGTTCAAAATCCAGTTCCTTTCTGGCAAACATTCAGCCCAATCAACTAATCTTTCTGATCAACTTCCACAAAAATATACTAAGTAAAAGCCTATGTCCCAGCTATTCAATTTCAGCAAATATTAATTTGAATATCTCTTATCTAAAGCACAAGATTAAATTAAGATGAATGTTGCTCTTAATCTTAGCATCTGATTATTTCTATGGAACACATGGAATGAATTCCATTTAGTACTGCTGGTACACCAGCAGCACTCTTGGTTTTGCTTCTGTAGTTAGGGAAACTTAAAAATCTAATAGAGGAGATAGAAAGGTAGAGAATTACTTTTCTATTTTAATGAGAAGGGGAAAACTTCTTTTAAGGCTGTATGTGCAGGGGTATACTGATCTGTACAAATGGACTAACCATTTCTCAAGAGGAAAAATGCAGCATATTTTATTTTACCAACCCCCAGCCCATCTGCATTTGGGTCAGAAAAAATATGAGGAACAAGTATATGGCTTGGTTTGGCTGGGGCAGTAATACCTGTTAAAGCAATCTGGGCATTGTTTTCAACAGATTAAACATAGCTGCTAAAACAGAAAAATGAAGCATAGAACTGAGATCAGAGGATGTAACTATATCACTCTATTCTGCCTAGATCAGATGCATTTGGAGAATTGTGTCCAGTTTTAGTCTAGTAGCAGTGTTCCAATATCTCAGGGGTTGCCACAAAGAAGAGGGAGTCAAGATATTCTCCAAAGCACCTGAGGGGGAAGGACAAGAAGTTATGGATGGAAACTAATCAAGGAGAGAAGCAACCTAGAACTAAGGAGATTTTCCTTATAGTTAGAACAATTAATCAGTGGAACAACCTACCTCTAGAAGTTGTGAGTGCTCCAACACTGGAAGTTTTAAAGAAGAGATTGGACAACCATTTGTCTGAAATGGTAATGGGTTTCCTGCCTAAGCAGGGGGTTGGACTAGAAGACCTCCAAGATCCCTTCCAACTCTGTTATTCTATTCTATTCTATTCTATTCTATTCTATTCTATTCTATTCTATTCTATTCTATTCTATTCCATTTCATTCCATTCCATATAATGCAAAAAGGACCACAACAAATTGAAGTGATTTCAGTGAAGGGCCATCAAAATGGAGAAAAGTCTGTAAACTAATTTTTGTAATGAATGGTTAAAAGTTCTTTTAGCCTACAGAAAAAAAATAATGAAGACTGAAATGATTGCATCTTGAACACCTGAAAGGTTATCATACAAATGAAATAATTTGTTGTGCCTCAAGTGAGAACTCTGAATTGATTTGCTCTATGAACCATTTATTGGTTTTCTTATTCGTGGTGTTTTCAGGACTATTCTCCAACAAAACTCAAAAGTGCCAATATTCTTTATATCCTGATTCTTCAAAGTCCAATTTTCACTTCCATTGAGTGTCACATAGAAAACCATTGCCTGCATAATTCTTATCTGTGCACCCACATCATGGAATCTGAGTATCTTTTCCAAGGAATTCATTGTTATCACACAAAGGGCTTCATACAATATTAGTCTTGACTGTTGGCTCCCTTATGGTTGATAGTCAATCCTAAAAGGCAGAAGCTATCCACCATTTCAAAACTGTCATTACTATTTTTGAGACTGTTGCCATATCTGTTGTTACTGTTTCGGTCTTCTTTACATGTAATCTTAGTCCCATTTTTTCCCACTTTGCTACTTGGCTTTCATTATGGAGCTTTCAGTTCATTTGCATTTTCTGCTATGAGAGTAGCATCATTAGCAAAGCATGCGTTATGTTTCTTTTTCCCCTCGGCAATTGGTTGCATCATCCTTCACAGAGAAGAGCACAGTGAATGTAAGACATTATTGTTTACATTCGGTTTGGAAAAAGTATAGTTCTTATTTGAGAAAAAGCAATTTAGTATATGTTGAAACAGCATGGAAAGAAAAGCATCATTCATTTGGGCGCCTCTTATACTTACAGTAAATGCACCTGTTGAGGTAAGCACAACTCCAGGACATTACTCAGCCTTTGGATCAAAGACAGAACATCCTTGCCATGCACTTAAAAAACAAATCTTCTCCCCATAAAATTCCTCAGCTTCAGATTTCATTGGTTGTCAATTACAGCCCTTGGAAGTACATGGAAATAGTGCAACATGAAAAAAACAAACCCATGAAAGAATCACTTGTTCTTTTTTGACTTACATTATGAAAATATATCTACATATGACACTTAGCCAGTTGTATATCATTACTACTAAACTCTGAAAGAATGTAAAAAGAGCCCACTGGTTTTCTTTCCTTTATGGGCTTGTTCTTACTGAATATCAAACTAAATAGATGCCAGAAAACTGAGTATGGAGCCTCAAGATGATTAGTTGGCAGACTGAAAATGAGGCATCTTGTGTTCAGTAAGATATAACAGAATAACAGAGTTGGAAGGGAGCTTGGAGGTCTTCTAGTTCAACCCCCTGCCCAGACAGAAAACCCTATACCATTTCTTTCAGACAAATTATTGTCCAATCTCTTCTTAAAAACCTCCAGTGATGGAGCACCCCAGATTCTGGAAGCAAGTTGTTTCACTGTTTACTTGTTCAACTGTCAGGAAAATTACCTGGATAAAGTTAGACACACATATATCCAAAATGATATGATATGATATGATATGATATGATATGATATGATATGATATGATATGATATGATATGATATGATATGATATGATATGATGATATGATATGATATGATATGATATGATATGATATGATATGATATGATATTTAAACTGAACAACAGGGGCAGTGAGTTAATTGATATAGCACAGTGGTGGTGAACCTATGGTACGGGTGCCAGAGGGGGCACTCAGAACCCTCTCTGTGGGCACGCGCGCCGTCTCCCCAGTCCTAGGTCTTCAGCTGGGTTTTATAAAACCTTTTCACTTTAGGCCTCCGCCGCGGTGTACAAAAACAAAAAGTCCAATCAATCAGTCAATTTCAACTTCTCGCAGGAAAAAAAAAGATCTTGCAAAGTTGGAATTGATTGATTGAACTTTTTAGTCCCACCCAGTCTGCCGTTACCACCGCAGCCACGCCCACCCAATGGGCCACACTCACCCAATGGGCCACACCCACCCGGCACCCGATGATGCATAAGTGGGTTTTGGGTTGCAGTTTGGGCACTCAGTCTCTAAAAGGTTCGCCATCACTGATATAGCACATTCTATATCAGAGGGAGAGGGAGTCAAGCTATTCTCCAAAGGACCTGAAGGCAGGACAAGAAGCAATGGATGGAAACTAATCAAGGAGAGAAGCAACCTAGAACTAAGGAGATTTTTTCTTATAGTTAGAACAATTAATCAGTGGAACAACCTACCTCTAGAAGTTGTGAGTGCTCCAATACTGGAAGTTTTTAAGAAGAAATTGGACAACCATTTATCTGAAATGGTAGTTTCCTGTCTGAATAAGTGGTTGGACTAGAAGACCTCCAAGGTCCTTTCCAACATTATGATTATGATTATGAAAAAAATATCCACAGGCTTCACTTGGTGTAAAATGTCGCCACTGGCAACTAACCAATACATGTTACCTCTATTGAACATGGTACCCATATTAATAGATGCACAATGGTTTCCAGCACTTTCCCAGCTATAATTTTGTGTTGACTTGAAAAGACCTATATGAGACTATCTGACTGACTACTTCCCAAATGTCAACCTATCCAGATGTTAAGATCTGCAGGAGGGGATCTTTTGAATGGCATTTGCACCAATGATAATGTGGCTGATACAAGATAAGTAAGAAAAGACATAAGGTAAGACCTACACACCACTTATCTTCCTGGTTGATATGAGTTGGAAAGTTTTGTGTGGATTGCCTGTAATTTCATTTTTTCCTTATTAAATCTATTTTCCTCAAATATTGTTTTTTTAACCATACTTTATTTTAGGAAGGAAAATTGCTATGAAAAGTGCTCTTCTTGTATTTCTGAAAATGACTAAGCCTTTTCTTAACTATCTCAATATTGTGTTTTGGAAACAAACTGTTAATTACATTTCCTTCCTGCAGGTAGAGATTCCCCCTATTAACTCAGTATATGATTTGGCTATTTCATTAGTGAAATAAAAGCACAGACACACTTGATAAAGTGACACTGCACTCTACACTGATGATCAGGGATGAGTGGATGAAAATCCTGAAATACTGAATGAATGAATCAATGTTACTGAATTGCAGAGGTGAAGGCCCATTGGTGCTCACGCAATTTAATGGACTTCATACTACACTTCAAAAGGAAGCTCAGATTGTCCATTTAAGCTTGCAGAGGCTTTGAAAATTGGTATGGTAGAAGCTGGAAAAATACAATCTGCCACATTTTGGCCTCTTGAATGAGCACAATTGTTGCCATAGAGATTCCTTGTATTTCTTGCTCTCTCACATGTACATTATCAGTCAATAGCAATATTGTATTAAAATACCCTGGTACAACTTCTAGTAACTGGGTGGAAGAATTAGAAAGAAATCTGGAATGAGGCCTTTATAATCACCTCTTCAGGCTGAGGATTATGCAAGCCACATGACTGACTTTACACCTAACAATGGACTGTTCAATATTTTGGATTTCCTATTATCCTTTCAGATATGGCCTTTTCCCATCTGCCTCTGGGTAAAATACGTAAGATCTCTGTACTTGGCAGAATGAAAATATGATGCGCTTTGTAAGGATGAAGAACACATGGCCCATTGAACAATTGGACTCTGTTGTCACGTGCAGAACTGCTCAAATCCAAATAGGACAGGCCAATTAATAATGCATGACACGGGGTGACATGATAGCAGTCTTCCAGTATTTAAGGGGCTGTCACAAAGAAAAGGGGGTCAACCTATTCATCAAAGCACTTGAAGGCAGGATAAGAAGTAATGGATGGAAACTTATCAAAAAGCAATCCAACCTAGAATTACGGATAAACTTCATGACAGTGAGAACAATTAATATGTGGAGCAGCTTGCCTTCAGATGTTTGGGTACTCCATCACTGGTGGTTTTTAAGAAAAGTTTGAAAAGAGCAGGAGGTTGGACCAGAAGACCCCCAGAGGCCCTTCCAACTCTGTTTTTTTTTTTAAAAAAAAAATCATTTTATTATATTCTGTAGCTTGACGCATCTACTATTTATCCATCTTGATTGCTTTTCTCCCTCAGCATAATCATAGTTGAGCCTTTGTGCTACTGTGGCAATATTGAAAGATTTAATATGTACCTTTTGGGGCTTCTGTTCCTTTAACAACTGACTTCCAGGAAGAAACTCAGCAGAAGAATAAAACTTTGTTGCTCTGCTATGGCAGGAAAGCTTCATAATCTTGCAGCTATGGAAGGCAATGAATTATGGGTTCTTCACCATGGACCCAAGGCACTTCACAAAAACCTCTCCAGTAGCCATTCCAAAATCTTTCCTTTGAGAATCTTAAGAACTCAGCTCCCATAATTTCCATTGTACTGATTTAGCAATTATAACTTGATTTAACATAATCCTAATTTGCTTCTTGGTAACTTGTTTTTTTGTTTATTTTCTAAGGCCCATCATTCCAGACCTGCCTGTTAGCATCACTGGTTTTCAGAGTTATAATTTAAAATTAATAGCCAGGAACCCATCTAAATGTCTGCAATTGGCAAAAATACCAGCTGGTTCTCAATACTGCGTATATTTTGGTCACTCTTTCCTTCTCCTTCAGTCTTAAGCAAGTAGCCACTACATTGTTTTACAAAGCTTTCAACATGCATATTTAATTAATTTCATGTTGGTGTTAAAATCTATGTGAAACAGTTTTCCAGAATTCTGCCTGAAAGAGAAGAGATAACCAGAGACTGCTGTGCTGTAATAAGATCCCAATTTCACTCTTCCAGGACTTGGATATCCTGCTGTTGGGAGCCAAACAGCTCATATGAAAGGAAATGAAAACTGTTTCTATTGGCTGGAATTTCTGGATGTTTGAAAGAAAAATGAATATTTCCTCGCAGTGCAGATGCTCAATATTTTGGCATTGTACCCCAGCAAAAATTCATACCAACAAAAATTAATATCATTGCTTTTATGAGAAAAACTTCAATTCCAGGAAATATTAGTTTCATTCTTTATAGAGAAAATCTAAGGAAAAAAAAGTTACATCTATTTTTTTTTTAATGCAAATGGGTTGATTAATATATGATTACTCAGTAATTGGATCTACCATAAGCTGTACATTTGGAGCAGACTGAATGCACTTTTTGCCTCATCAGTTCTCTTTGGCAAACTAAAGAAAATGCAGGAAACTGCATACATCTTCCACTTAGAGTTCCCAGAATTCAAAACGAGGTGATTATGCCAAATGGGAATTCTAAAAATCTCAAAAATATCTGGAAAGTTTCAAGTTGAAATGGAAAAGGGTTGCTATATGTTAGTCTCTTTACCTCAATTTGCCTTGACCAGACTTTTCCCTTTCTAGCAGCTGTGACCTAGTAGCACTTAAAATCACCATAGCAACAAGCTATATGGGTGACCCTTCTGATCCTTCCAAAAGAGCAGGGGACAGACTTGTCAAAGTTATATACTCTAAGAATATTGTTCATCTTGACTTTAATTTTGTTTTCTTAAGACAAAATGAATAACTGCAGATGCCATGTACCAATAATGTAAAAAAAAAGAATAATAATACTATCACTTTACCAATCAAACAACCAATGCAGCAGAAAGAAAAGATGGGTGGTTTGGTCTAGTCCAGGGGTCCTCAACCTTGGCAACTTTAAGACTTGTGGACTTCAACTGCCAGAATTCCTCAGCCAGCTAAGCTGGCTGAGGAATTCTGGGAGTTGAAGTCCACAAGTCTTAAAGTTGCCAAGGTTGAGGACCCTTGGTCTAGTCATTCTCTTTTAGCTCAACAAATCTCAGCGGGTTATTGTGGGTAAAAATAGGAAGATGTACTCTATGTACCACCTTATCTCTATAAACCCAATAAATGAATTAAACTTTGGATGAACTCATTTTTCCCTTATGAACACATAACACTTAAGAGGTTGTGCCATTCTTCTCCAGCTTATTTCTCTGTTTCATATTGTTCCCAACACATTCTTCATTCTTCTTCTTCTTAATTTATACCTTCATTCTCTGTCAAAGAGAGTGCCCTGCTTTTTCAAACATTTCCAACTTAATATACACAATCACACTGTATAGTACCCAATTGTAATCTTTTGTCAAATACACATGGCTCAAAAGTGTCCCCCTGTTAATGGTTCCTAATTTTGTCATTTGTTGTTATGAAATAATATAAGTAAACCTCCCAGTCCAGGAATTTCCACCCTTCTCATGAAGATGAGATATGTTGAGCTGAATAACAGGCCATATCTCTATTAATTATATCCAGGGTCTGTAAAAGGCATAACATATGAAGTTAATGTCACCCTTTTTCAGTGAGACTCCAGTTATCATAGACTCAAGGTGAGAGTATAATATATAAGATTGGAACTACGTTGGTCCCTAAACCTTTGTGTACCTCCCCCAGAATTCCTTCAAAAGTTATCACTCAACTGTAATTTTGAATGAGCAAAGATGTATGATTCTTAAGAGTCCCACAGCTTGAGATTTAGACTTCAAGCAAAAGGCATTCATGGAGACTAATAGCAGTTGTTTCAAGCATAGACCACAATGAACTCAAGAAATGCTCAAATTTTAAAAATTGGATTATTAAGATATTTCTGCTCAGAAGAGTGCTTATTGTTTGACATTAGAATTAAATTTTGTAGATGTCCTATTGTATTCAGTTTCAATTATACTTGACAAAGAACATGCATTCATTTATTAAAATTATTTTTTTATACATATCCAGTGCTTCTTTTCTAAAAAAAAAAAAAAAAGGTGCCCGAACTCACACACGTCATACGAGCTTCCTTGCCTACCCTACAAGGTTCCATCCCAAAAAGGTGCTGGAACTCCATTCTGGGCATTCTATGAGAAAAAAAGCCCTGTACATATCTATGTGTATATGAAAGCACAAAGTAAAAAAAAAAATCTGTTGAAGAACCTATGTCTTTGTGGTTATAACCTAACAAGATACAGCGGGATATACTTTCAGAGAAGTTGAGAACTGGATTGGCCAGAAGAACAATCTACCTGGTGTGTGGATGTGAATCATCTCCATAGAATCAAACTATTTCTAGACGGTATCTGAAATACATTATTTGTTAGGGGAGAATAAATAAATTGCATGTGACAAATCAGCACATCAGAAAGAAAGCAAAAAAAAAAAAAATCCAGTATGGTCCAATATGCAATGCAAATTTGCAATCTCATATGGAACATATATATTAGGGCTGGAAAAATATTGCATAGGGCCAAACAGCCATGGGATGATTTCTAAGTTGCTTTGGTGTGCTAGCCTTGAATAGGTTGAAAATGGTACTGTGATATCCATGCATATTTATGATTTTGCAAATTCTTTGAAGAGTAAACACACAATCTGCTAAATGTCTTGCTGTACAGTTCAAGGTTTAACATGGCATCATTTTCAAAAAGAAAAAAAAATCCTCTTTTTGTTTTCTAGAGGTGAGAGAGTTCACCAAGTGCCTGAGGTTCTGAAGTTTATCATCAACAAGATCATAAATTGTTTACTTACCCATAAGTCATATTCAATTCAATGAGATGCTCACAAAAAATATTGCTCAAGTCACCAGTTGGCAATGATTTCCTCAGCTCTTGATATTCCTGACCTACTGACCCTTTAATTAACATTTCCTAAGTTCTCCCCCATCTCTCCCAAGTTAGTTTAGGACTAAAGTTTTAACATATGTAAACAATGGAAATAAGCTATCTTGAACAAGTCAGTCCCGTTATTTACAACTGCTTAGTATCAACCTTGCTGTACATTAAATTATTTTCATATAGTGCCCAGCTACTATATAAAAATATAAGCAAAGAGCATGAGACACAGAAATATTTAAATGTGCACAAGGTTTTTTCTTTTTGTAAAAACAATATTCCACACATAGAACAAATCTTCCTAGTCTGCTAGAGGCTCAGAATTATGACTTTCTTTTTGCAATGGACAAGAGGCCAACCCTGTCATGAAGAATCATAGAATGTTGTCTTCCTAGACAATCCATAGGCTGAGGGAATGAAATGAAGGCCACAATAAATATTGAGCAATGCAGCAGGATTATTTTTAAAATTCAGGGCTTTTCCTCACAGCCACAATAATGGATATTTCTCCCATCCTTGAGTTGACAGTAAAGTACGCTATAAAATTAGTGCTGCCTGAACATCTACACTCTCTTTTCCCTCACTGATGAGGCTGGAGACTGGGGCTCTTTCAGGGTTGGAATAGGGCAACAATGGTTAGCTCCCACTGGCTGCATCTCCTTTTCCTCAAGGATTGCTTGCTACAGAAAAAAATAAAATAAGCACCAATTGTCTTTATGTGTCATGGGACTAGTTGGGTGACTAGATGGATGGGCAGTGCCTCAGAGAGAGGCTTTTATCACTTTCAAGTTGTCTAAATAAAGCATAAGAGTTGGTGGGTCAGGGAAGGCTATATATCTGTTTGTTTAAAAATAGATCTACCAGGCTTTGGGTGTAGTGCTAAACACACATCCATAAAAATTATCTAGCTGAAAGCCACATGCTTTTGGACAGAGGCAGATTGAAATGTGAGGAAGCTCTTCAGAAAGCAATCACTTGCTTCATCCTGCAGTCCTCCAACACTATGGTCTTACAGTTGGACATGAGGCAAAATGGGAAGGAGGGATCAGTAATTGTTGTAAGGGAATGTCAGCATTGGCAGTGAGTTGTTGCATTCAGTTCAGCTAATCCTCCTCAACAGGGATTGAAAGAAGAAACAGGCAGGACTTGTTTAATTTTACCAGAGCTCCCATAGTCCCAAATCAGCAAATGATGCAAGGAAATGATGGCTGGGAACAAATGGAGAGAAGCATAAAAAATGATACTTCAACTTCTCCAGTGTAATAAAACCAGGGTGCACTATGGTGTCTGCAGCATTCCAATGCTTCAGTCACAATGATGAAAGCATTGTTGCAGCATCACACTGCAAGCTCCAGCCCTTTTGGCTGTTGGATATTGCCACCCATGTAGTAAAGGGACAATGCTTGAGCTATAATGCTACAACACCACTTACATCAACCTAACCCCATCCCTTGCCTCTGTTCCTCCCCCCTCAAAATTGTTAGCCTTATAGAAGCCCATGTCAGCAGAAGTAATGGAAAACCTGTGAAACATAATTTTGGGCAGAACTGGATTTCTTTTATTGTTTCTTTGTATAAATTAATCAGAAAATCAGTACTTTTTTTAAAAAAAGGCTGTTAAACACATCCTTAAAAACAGATCTAGTACTATTTCAGAAGAACAATAAAACTGTAAATGTAAGGAGTTCAGATCAAGTATTATGCACATGGATGAATCTGGAGAGCCAAAATGGCCACGAGGGGAAGTGACCAATGGCCAGATGGGAGACAAGTGTCTGCAGTAATCTAAGCAAGCCGATAGGAGCTGAGTGGATCCTAGCATTTGATTGTAGGACCACCAACATCATCACTAAGTCACTGCAGATTGTGTGTATGACATGACGTCTGCTGGAAGAAGGGACAACTGCTTTAAAACTACAAAAGTGAATGACAACTCTAAATTACTTCTGCTGTGGGTAGCAGTTGAGTTGAGTATCTGCCTTCTCAAAATGTTTAGCAAGATGCCTTCATATTATGGTTAGGAGAATGTGAGGAGGAGCTTTTAGCAGCATCCGTTTTTTTCTTCTTCTTCTTCTTCTTCTGTTCAATCATGGCATCATAGGAGCATGCGAACTGGAACCTTAATTACTACAGAATGTTAACACAATTCTGGATTCCCATTTGGCTAGTTTCCCTTTGAAAGAAAGACAGTGAGTAGCATTCTGCACTGTAGTAAAATCATTACTAATGTGACCAAAAAGCAGTTTCTGCTGAAATCATAAGGACTCAGAAGAAGCTGTAAGGTGTTTGGAGGTACTTTTGACTGATTATGCAGAAACCTCATCTCTGTCTCTTCTCTGTCAACAGAGAATACAATGCATCCTGAAGTGAAGCAGAAAAAGCCTCTCAAGGTTATGATACCTTCTGACACTCTGAAATTCTAAAAGCAGAAAGAAAGTGGTCTTCAATTTGTTGTACTTTTCAACAGAGGACTTCTGCTCTGGCAATTAAATGATATCCCTGGTAAAGATTGAAGCTTTGAAGAACGATGATGATGATGATTGTCTCAGATAATTTCATAGCAATCCTCACATCTTGAATTTGGAAAGGGCATGAACTCGCTGGCACAAAAAATAATGACCTTGGAGAACTTCAGTGGCTATTATGGGTGATTAGTATGGAATTGCATCTGAAAGACCTTCACTGTAATTGACAAAGCCATTTTATTGCTGCACAAAGATAAAAGACCATCTTTTGACAGGGATCAAGCACCTACCTGTGCTCCAGGTTAGTTCGATTTGTTTGTGTTTGGTGCTGAATCTTGCTACACTGGCCTTTGTGCACTACTGGTTGTAAATATGTCAATCAAGAGAGTCCACAAAACAATTTTTTAAAAAGCTTAATGCTGGTTTTAGAGATACATCCTTTTTTACGTAGGTTCCACATTTTCCTTTCATCAAGAAGTGTTCTGTTGTGGGTGTTGTTCTTTCTTTAAAAAGAAAAATGCGCACATATTATTTAGCATGAGTAAAGATCAAACAAGCCATAGATTATAAACCACTCTCTCAAGCTACCATTATTTCTTTTTCGGGAGTCAACAAGAATCATCAGGAATTAGTAAACAGGGTTTGGCTTTGTTTCGTCTTGTCTCAGACTGGGACCTGATATAGAGAAATAAAATATTTGTGATTAGCAAGCCGTCAAGCGGAAATAATTTACACAGTTGATTCTATATTTTTTACTGTGTAAAAAAGAAATATAGCAGACTATGTGGTCAATTCATTATTTATATACAGTCTGCATTTTCCAGCAAACAGAAGTATTGCCACAGTGACCTTCTTTCAACCAATCTGTGGATTGTAAGCAATACAATTTAGAGTTAAGCAGAATACTGAAGTCCATTGTTAAATTTTGGAAATTCCAGATTTGACTTTGAGAAAATTTTGTGAGAATGTTAGGGCCAATGTGAATTCCAAAAGAATATGTATCATTGAAGGTATCAAATATGATTAATCTGAATATTCAATCTCTGAATCTTTTGTGAATTATTTGGAAAAAACTGAAAATTAATATGTCCACGGTCCAAATTGTGATAATATCTTGGATAATGAGGACAATCTGTCACCCCTGAAAACCTTGTACAACTCTAGTTAGCTTTTTCTTGTAATTGTTTGTGTAATGACTAACAGAAGTCTCATTGTCTAAGTTGGTATCCTGAGGACAGAAATGTTATGAGAGGGAGGCAAGGAATTGCCATCTAGTCCACAAAATGAAAATAATGGTATAATTGTTTTGAGAGAATTTTAATTCCAGGATATCATTTTCATGCAAAGATTTTTATACAAAGAAACTTTAGAGAAAAAGTAGGGTGTGCGCTAAAATAAGCTGTGGTACAAGCACATGATTCACAATATAGATCTATTTGCTTGAAATTGTTTGAAGGCAGTCTGATTCATCTCCAAGCCTCAGTTTGAAAAAAAATGAAAGGTTTTGTGGTTCCATTGACTATCAGTGGAAGTCAATAAAGGGCTACAACTTCTTAGATGAAACTGACTAACATTCGCAAGCAAAGTATGGAATGGGACAACTCTCTGCAGCCAACTCGTCACAGCCAATTTCCCTCTGGACAATTCCAAATGAGATAACTCAGTGAGATAAATGTCATCCACTACTATTTCTGCGACATTATTTCCATTTTTCTGGAAATGGACATCTATGTACTTTTCTTAACAATAGCCCTCGGCCTTCAGATTTCCTAGAGAATATAAACATTTTAAATATATATACTACTTATCTGGACAAGTATCCTAGCTGATTTTGCAACTGAGGTAAATGTTTAAAAGACAGATGCAGAGTGAGAGGGGGAAAGGAAAAGGAAAGAAGCATTGAACTGTGTTAATAAAACAGTTGGTAATAAATGGAACTGCTGTCGGTCACCAAAATATGTAATACCCCCAAGGAATAGAATTAAAATGTTACACTCCAAGATCTAAACCCATATAAAACCCATGGTTTCCATATGGTGGCTGGAAAATACTGCACGGAGGCTTAAATCTGGACTGCATCTGACTCAATTTTAAAAAAGCAGATTTGAAACTTTAGCAGCGTTCATTAGAACTCCTTACTCTTTACTTGGAGTAGAGTTGCTTCTCTCTATTGCTAGGAGTAGTTGTTGCTAATCCTTTTGGCATTAGCTATATTTTGATCAAACCGTCTACTGTGAAAGGGTACTCATATGGAACTGCTAAAAGTGTGCCTCGTTTCATTTAATTAATCACAGTCAGAAAGTGTCCTCTTCTGGCTTATGACAATGCTCCCCAGCCTTGTGCTCACTAGTTTATTGGATTACAACTCCCAGAATTCCCAGCCACACTACACACTTTATTATCTTTTGCTTCTATGAAACTTAGACATATTTTATGTTTTTTGCTTAAACCAATATCTGTAACACCAACATCTGAATAAAATTTAAGCAGCCTGGATAAGAATGAGTAAGTGTAGGACACAGGTCTAAGTACAGTTATCTGAGATGTCACAACTGATTGCCTGCTGAAAATCAGAATTGGGCGAGTGGGTGGGACAAGATGCTGAAAGTCCATTTCAGAAGATGAACTCTGTTCCCCTGCGCACATACTTATTATTTCCGTTCCAAGGATCTTCCCCATAAAATTAACTTTTACTAACAGTCTAATAAAACTGTAGTAGCATATTATTTACTCCCTGCAGTGCAAGGATGTCTATGTCCCACACATGTTCTGTTCTGTTTATAGTCACCTTCTCGAAAATCCTGATTCTTTTCTATTCCTTCAAAACTGCGGTTCGTATGCGAAATGGGCTTTTCTCAGAACCACTAATCAGATGGTGTGTGCTATGATCCATGCAAGCTTCTTTGATAAGGATAAAACTTTTAATGTATCTATAAATGTTTACACCTCTAGAAACTTATTCAAATGGAAGAGCGGTCCCTATAGCAATTCTTCAATGTATTGTATACATGAGTTATGTGTTTAGCATGTAATCTGGCATTTTGAGAATCTCAAACTTTAAAAGAAAAAATCCAACTGTTGTGGTTATCAGAGAAAAGGTTATGAAGTGAATTTGAATCACGGAATCATGGTCAGCTTTACTTTACAAAAGGTTTATAGTTGGATCCTCTATCCAAAATAAATTCTACAAGAAATGTATTGCTAACTTGCTTCCAAATAAGTGGCAATATAATTCCAGCCATATTTCTGTAGGGTTCTGATTAGGCTGAGAGTTCCACAAATGAAAATGATCAGAAGCCTTCTTCAGATCTTGCTGTTCAGTGGAACTAGGCCGGGAACTGAGAATCTGAGTCATGGGCCTGTAAACAAACCTGTTTAGTCCACATGTATTTAAACTGAATTTTTCTGTAGGCGTTGGCAAAATTCCAGTCTCCTACATAGAGCCCATTTTTTGCAAAGCTAACATTCTAAGGAGATTTCTGTCTACACAGTTCTCTTTAGGTGTGGGAACAGACAGTATGAGAAGCAGGGAATGGAGTCCCCTAACCCCCCCCCCCCCAATAATTTACAGGTGGTCCTCGTTTAGCTACCACAATTGGGATCTGCATCTCGGTCATTAAGCAAAGTGGTCATTAAGTGAAATAGCACAATTTTATTATCTTATTTCAGCTTTCCTTGCTTTACAGACCTGCAAAGTCTTCAATTTACAACCATTGGTTTAATGATTGTTCAGCTATGATGATCTTGGAAAAAGTAATTTAAGACTTGTACTTGCACTGTACCAGCCCCAGAGTCACGTGATCACAATTTGGGCACTTGGCAACTGGTTCACATTTACGTTTAAGCATATTTATTTTCTTTTATCATGAAAGATAAAATACAAAACAGAAAAACAAACAAACAACAAACCAGAAACATATGTCCAGCACTAACAACAAGAAAAAAGAAAAAAAAAGTTGTACAAAAAGAGAGGGGAAAAAGTGATCCAAATAAATTTAACACTTAAGATGTTGAATCCACCCCAGCTGGATGCTGATACACACACATACACACACACATAAACACACACACACACACACACATATACTGAAAAAGAAAGAGCAGTCAACAGATTAAGCTAAACACTACACTAATCTTCAAATCCCTCTGTTAATCAACTGTTATTGTATTTGGCACGCAAAAAGTTCACAAATGGTTTCCAGTCTCCCCTAAAGCTGTCTAGTCCATTATCTCTGATCAAAGCAGTTAATTTTGTCATCTCTGCTAATTCAGTCAATTTTAAAATTGGTTCTTCAACAGTCAACTTCTAGTCGCATGTCCTGCAGTCACATGGTCATGATTTGTAATTTTTTTTAATGATTTCCATCAAAAATCACCCACTGGGAAATTTGGATTCACTTAATGACCATGTGTTTTGCTTAACAACCACAGTGATGCATTTAACAACCACCCTAAAATTATTGTAAAATTGGGTCTGACTGAACTTATGACTGCAATGATTTATAATGTAAATTCCAGTCCCAGTTGTGGTGATAAGTCAAGGATTACCTATAAATAAAAAGATTGTTTCAAAGATACTTTTTCATTGCCATCATAATGATGAACAGCTACTAAACAAAGCCATCACTAAACAAGAACTATCTGTGTCTCTCTTTGAAGAATGAGCTTTGTTTTTGTGCAAAAGCAGTTCTCAAACAGCTTTTATTTTTTCTTTAAACCTTTATTGAAGCCTTGTCCTTCCTTACAATTTCCTTCATTAGGCATTTGTAGGTTATGGCTTAGAGCACATTTCCAGATCTTGTTGCCATCTAGACATTTTAATATATAAATCCCATCAATCCTGCCAGATTAAAAGGAGAAAATATGATAGCAGTCTTTGGATATCTAACAAGGTGTCATATAAACCTGGAATGGGTTAGCCAGCTTGCCACAGACAACTCTCATGGCCAACTTGCTGTGGCCAGCTCACCATGGCACAACTTGCCACGGTCAACTCACCATGGGACAACTTGCAGCAGGACAATTCAATGCATAAACCACCCCAAGAAGTCACAGTACTAGGAGGTTAAAAATTACAAATTTTGATAGCAGAAGGAATCTATTGAAGTAAGAATTGTCAACCAGTGGAATAAGCAGAAGGAAGTAACCTGTTTCTTTTCAGTGGTGATCTTCAAACAAAAGCTGGCTAACCAATTGGTCCAAAATGCTTTAGAAGATACTGCACAGTTCATTTCAATTCTGCAAAACCATGAGAAATAATTGGAAATTATAATCCAAAATATCATAAGGGAATCAATAATGGGAAAGCTTATTTATAGAATTACATTTCCTCTTCAGCAGTTGGAATATGGGGGATTTGTATTCTAGCTCACAGGAAGAAAATATTAAACTGCAGAAGGATTCATTAAAAGTTTGCTTGATTTCGGCATATCCACATGAATGCTTTAAATAGTTGCCAAGAAATAAGAGTGTTGTTTTCCCATCTGCCTAATTTTTTGAGAAGCAAAAAATGTTTGAACATAATGTCAAACTAAATTAAATTAAAATTAAATTAAATTTTGAAAGAGGGAAATCCACATACATAGCCTGAATTAACAACCCAACATTTGAAATTACAAAATGAGGGGGGAAAGGAATTAAAAATGGGTCCTGAGGGGTATAAAGAACTCTTGCCAAATTGACCAAACTGTTTGAAATTCCTGTTCTTTGACAAAAAGAACCTAAAGCAAATGTTGACAGGTAATGTATATCAACCATCTATTGATCAAGTCAGGTGCATATTTGTTTTTCCAAATATATTATTATTCTTTTGACCCCCCCCCACCACCACCACCCTTTGGATATTGTGATACATTCCAGGTGCTGGAGAGCCTGTCAAATAGAAGACATGCATCTTTAATCAATGGTGGTTGATCTAAAGACATGTTAATTCTGTGGACTGCAGTCCAAATCCAACAATATGACAAATCCAGAGTGTAAATTACTAAATTGCAATTTCCAGCAGCAAAGTGATTGCATCCAGCCTTAAGCACTCTCTGAAGTATCCAGTATGCATACAAGCTCATGAACATACACACATGCACACACAGGCATACACACATACCGAAGAAACTGTTGTATTAATTGCATTGTACGAGCAAAAGGAATTAATTTCACATTCCTGAAGGCACCCTTCCATTGGCTCACAAAACCAGAACATTGAAGTTCACATAAATAGTTAATGTCAGTTAAATTAAATTTCCTTTAATTTCTTGCAAAAATGTGCTACTGTGTTAGAAGCCTGTGTATAAATTATCTAAAAATAGGGCCTCTTTTCCTCATTTGTCTGATTTTAGGAGAAACAGATAAAATGAACTTTTTATGCCAATTAGATATCTTTAAAAAAAGTGACCTGAAGCAGAAGTTCAGTTTGGACAGTGAGGTTTTAGATATGAAAAAGAATGGAATTATTTTTTGCACATTCCAACTGCATCTAACTCTGAGGTTTCCAGTCGAAGAATAGCTGCTCCATATTACCACAATAATCAAGCTGAAAAATGGTTAGACATGATCTTAAATGAATATTTATTAAATATAAGGCGCTCTGCTCCTTAAAGAAGGCACAGATATTTCTTCTTCTCATTTCATCCTTCTATAACCCTATAAGGGAGATTCACCGAAATACTAGTGACAATCTCAACTTGGAAAAGGCAAGCTTGACTGACAAATGACAGGCTACTGGATATTAAGAAATCGGGAAATCTAGCAGGAGATTGTTTTATAGCTCTCACCCGTTACTTTATTCCTTTCAAGCTACCTCTATTAGCTGTCCATATCCTTAATGTTGTTACCTAAAGGAATGTGGTGACTCACGTGGTTAGGACGCTGTTCTGTCAATTGGCAAGGTCACATCCGGGATCCGGTCGCTGCCTCGTGGTGGAGTGACTCCCATCACTCTCTCCAGCTCCTGCCAATCCAGCAGTTTGAAAGCAGGCAACTGCAAGTAGATAGATAGGTACCACTTCGGTGGGCAACTTAACGGGGATGTGAAAAGAGCCCCCAACTGGGTATCCCCCAGGCAATGGGGATATCACCAATTGATCCTTTCACCACAGAAGCTCTCCAGTGCTTCTGACATGGAAGTATAGTAAGTTGTTATCTTAAATTATATTCCAAATTATAAAGAGACTTTACTTTGGGATGCTCAATAAGAGAAATATTTTTTTTATTACAAAGAAATCTATCATCCTTTATTAGATTGCAGATCATTTAACATTAAAATAATGAAAAGCAAATGCTGGATTTTAAATTGGGATAGTGCATGAAGAAAGAACAATATTTTCTCTTCTCTCTAACCAATATTTCCAATGTTTCCTTATATTTTTAAGAGTCCTTATGGCCACAAAACATTGTGCCAAATTCAGTGGTTTGCATATTTACTTCACCTGAGGGGGGGCATGGAAAAGCCCTTTATAAGTGGCAATAGTCTATGCCCCTAACCAGGACACTAGAAAGAGTGCAGAGAAGAGCAACAAAGATGATTAAGGGATTGGAGGTTAAAACGTGTAAAGAACTGTTGCTGGAATTGGGAATGTCTAGTCCAGTGGTGGCGAACCTATGGCACCGGTGCCAGAGGCGGCACTCAGAGCCCTCTCTGTGGGCACGCACGTCGTAGCCCCAGTCCTAGGCCTTCAGCTGGGTTTTATAAAACCTTTTCGCTTTAGGCCTCCACCGCCGTGTGCAAAAAAAAAAAAAAGGTTCAATCAGTCAATTTCAACTTCTCGCGGGGGAAAAAAAAGTTCTTGCAAAGTTGGAATTGATTGATTGAACTTTTTAGTCCCACCCAGTCTGCCATTACCACTGCAGCCATGCCCACCCAATTGGCCACGGCCACCCAATTGGCCACACCCAGCCAATGGGCCACACCCACCTGGCACTCGACGATGCATAAGTGGATTTTGGGTTGCAGTTTGGGCACTCGGTCTCTAAAAGGTTCGCCATCACTGGTCTAGTCTAATGAAGAGAAGGACAAGGGGGTGACATGATAGCAGTGTTCCAATATCTCAGGGGCTGCCACAAAGAAGAGGGAGTCAAGATATTCTCCAAAGCAGGCAAGACAAGAAGCAATGGATGGAAACTAATCAAAGAGAGAAGCAACCTAGAATTAAGGAGAAATTTCCTGACAGTTAGAACAATTAATCTGTGGAAAAAATTGCCTCCAGAAGTTGGGAATGATCCAACACTGGAAGTTTTTAAGAAGAAACTGGACAGCCATTTGACTGTAATGGTATTGGATTCCCTGCCTGAGCAGGGGTTGGACTAGAAGACCTCCAAGCTCCCTTTCAATTCTGTCATTCTGTTCTATTTTATTCTTTTCACCTTCTCAAAGATTATGGTGACCCTAGTTTATATAAATAGCAGCACACTATTTAGATGTAACATAGCTGACCCTGACCGAATCAAGATATGATGATCTCTTTGCAAAGGGCCCTTTCATTTTATTCTTGTTATTTTGCCAAGTTCCCCCCTGTAGGTGACATTGCCTTGAGCTTGTTATTTTAAACAGGAAGGAATTCTCTTTCTATACTCAAAATAGATGACAACAACCATAAAATAAGCATTTTTTGTGTTTTTTTAGACCAGGAAAATAAAATGCTGACAAAAGCAAAACACAGGAGAGCCTTTCCCCTTTTTATTCAAGAAAACAACGTCTAGTTATATGAATGAGAGGCAGTGCTTCATTCACAGGTTGAGTGAATGACAGATAGGGCAGACAATGGCAAATGGCTTCAGAGCAGCTCCAAAACCCTTAAGGGGGATTTAACTCATGTGGCAGATGTACACACTGTGCTATTAAATGTTAAGGAATCAGAGCAGGGGTCCTCAAACTTGGCCACTTTAAGACTTGTGGACTTCAACTCCCAGAATTCCCCAGCCAGCCAACTTGAAGTCCACAAGTCTTAAAGTGGCCATATTTGAGGACTGCTGAATTAGAGAGTCTAGTTATTTATTTATATATTTTTGAAGAGTGTGAATGCTGGCAACAAAGGCAGCAAGATCAACTTCAGCAAATGTAACTTTCTGAATTGTGGTCAGAGGCTGGCTAGAAAACTTCCTGATCCCTGAACTGTAAAAAAAAACAATATACACCGCCTTTGATAATTTCCTCTTGTGGCTTGCAAAATATGCTGAATGCTAAGCAGGTGAGGAACCCTTTTGATCTCAGCAAGCAGGAAGCAAACATGCTCAAACATTTACTAGAGATTGTTTCAACTGCATCTTATTAGGCCTGCAGTGCAACTGATGAATGTTCTATAGTACTGAGCTTATGTATAAGACTACGGGTGTGTGCTGAAATACATTTAATGTTGTTTCTTTCATGTAGGACATTTCCATCTTAGCATCAAATATAATGCAGAGTAACATATAGTACAACTTCTATGCTTCTTTCTAAGCATCAACTGGTCCTTATCTTTAGACAGATACTACAGGAAGAGTCTACCTCCTACAAAGGAGGAGAATGAGTTCTTCCAGTGGTGGTTGGTCTACCACAGTGTTTCTCAACCTTGGCAACTTTACGATGTGTGGACTTCAACTTCCAAAATTATCCAGCTAGCAATGAGTCATCAGTGAGAATCTTGTGATGGGTCTTGTGATAGGGAGGTTACATCAGGTGAGGTTCATTGGGAGATGAAGTGCTGGTTGGGGGGGCTTGCATGGGTTGGTTGAGGGTTGGTGCTGTCTCTGGTTGACTGTGTGGTTGATTTGGATTCTGAGGGGTTCATAGGCTGGTTGTAGATCAGTGTGTCTGTTGATGGAATTGCTTGTGGAGTGCCAGGCTTTGATGAACGCAAGAACATGACAGCTGATAGTGTGGCCAATGATTTTTGTGTTGCTCCAATCAAACTGGTGCTGTTTGATGTTAGTGTGGGTAGAGATTAAGGATTTGGGAACGTGGAGTTTGACTGCCAGCCGTGTTTGTGGATGCTGGTTTTTAACTGACGTAATGTTTGTTCCAGGTAGAATTGGTTGCAATTGTTACAGCTGATTTTGTAGATTACAATGTTTCTGCCATCCTTTTGTATATTGTCTTTGGTTCTGGATAATTCCTGGCACAGTGTGGCTGTGGGTTTGTTGGCTATTGCTATTCCTAGAGATTGGAGAATTCTGGCTGTCATTTCTGACACCCCTTTTTTGTATATGGTAATTTTTGCATGTGGTTGACTGTGTGGTGTGTTGTGGTTTGGGTGCTGTATGTTGTTATGGAGAAAGATGTCAAGCAGCCATTTCTCTTCCACTTTCCTTAGTGTTGTGGTGCTGCAGCATGTCCTGACCCTTTGAAGAGGTCTGAACACATCTTCTTTTGTGGGTACTGGGGTGGTTCCTTGTGAAGCTGAGGATCTGGTCCTTGTGCGTGGGTTTGCGGTAGACATGGGTTTCCAATTCTCTGTTGTCTCGTCTCCTTATATCAAGGAATGGAAGTATGTTGTCTGTTTCCTCTTCACATGTGAATTTGATCCCAGGGAATATGTTATTGAATAGGTGGTTTGTTTCTTCAATTTGGGAGCGTTTGATGATGACGAAGATGTCATCGATGTAGCGTGTCCAGAATTTTGCTTGTATGGTGGGTAGAGCTATGGATTCGAGTCATTGCATGACTGCTTCTGCTATTAGATCTGATATGGGTGATTCCATTGGGGTACTTTGCACTTGCTTATAGATTTTCCCATTAAACTTGAAGTATGTGTTGAGGCATAGATCAAGAAATTTCATGATGGTTTCTATGGGCATGGAGTGGTCTGTGGTGGCATCATCTTTGTGGGTATGGTGTTTAGTGAGTAAGTAGTGTATGGTTTGTTTAGGGAGGCCAATGTCAATTGAGGTAAATTGTTAATGTCCATAGGATGAGTCTGCTTGTAAAAATTCATAGAATCTATTGTTAGAATTATGTATACTCTCCAGTTTCCATTAAGTTCTCAAAGCTGTTGTGTTATGTTATGTCCTCATATGAGAGGTTTACATGATTTCCAACTCCACAGAAGAGATAAATTTCTGTTTTCACACAGTCCATGTCCTGCATGGTGTTTTTATTTTACACTACTAGGAATTAGATTGTGCCTCATTTCAACCTGTATTGGGGCCCATCAGGTCTATATAGCCAGATCTCTCTGTGCAGTTTAATCCAATATTGCTGTCTGGTATTCTGATCTCTCAGATTTATATAGTTCCATAGATTTCCCAGAACTGAAGTGGCCCATTATAGTGCTAAGGACAAGTAGAGGTAAAGCTGAGTATTCAAAAGAGGCATCTGAAAGAACATAGCTACTTCAGATGAACATTTACTTTGGCTTTTAGAGCAAGGAAACCATTTTGACTTTGCAAAATATTCATCCAGTCTCAAAATCTATATAATTTCAGATCTTCCTGTTTTTCATTCCCTTCTTTGTGGAACCATGCTTTTTAAATGTATGAATGGACTGCAAAGTGATCTTCAACCTTGAAGTCTGTGTTTCCAAAATTGGCACCTGAGCTTCCAGGAAAGGAATTTAACATAATAATAATAATAATAATAATAATAATAATAATAATAATAATAATAATAATAATAATAATAATAATAATAATAATAATAATAATAATAATAATAAAGTTGGAAGGGACCTTGAAGATCATCTAGTCTAACCCCCTGCTCAGGCAGGAAACCCTATACCATTTCGGACAAATGGCTGTCCAGTCTCTTCTTAAAAACTTCCAGTTTTGGAGCATTCACCGCTTCTGGAGGCAGGTTGTTCCACTGGTTAATTGTTCTCACTGTCAGGAAGTTTCTCCTTAGTTCTAGATTGCTTCTCTCCTTGATTAGTTTCCACCCGTTGCTTCTTGTCCTGCCTCCAGGCACTTTGGAAAATAGCTTGACTCCCTCTTCTTTATGGCAGCCCCTGAGATATTGGAACACTGCTATCATGTCCCCCTTCGTCCTTCTCTTCATTAAACTAGACATACCCAATTCCAGCAGCCGTTCCTTATATGCTTTAGCCTCCAGTCCCCTAATCATCTTTGTTGCTCTTCTCTGTACTCTTTCTAAAGTCTCAACCTCTTTTTTACATTGCGGTGACCAAAACTGGATGCAGTATTCCAAGTGTGGCTTTACCAAGGCATTGTAAAGTGGTATTAACACTTCACGTGATCTTGATTCTATCCCTCTGTTAATGCAGCCTAGCACTGTGTTGGTCTTTTTGGCAGCTGCAGCACACTGCTGGCTCATATTTAGGTGATTGTCCACTAGGACTCCGAGGTCCCTCTCACAGTTACTACTATTGAGCAAGGTGCCACCTATGCTGTACTTGTGCATTTGGTTTTTCTTGCCTAAATGTAGAACCTTGCTTTTTTCACCATTGAACTTTGGGGTGACTGTTTACTTTCATTGAGCTCATAGCTGAAATTGTGTCGCTAAACACATTCTTGGGAGAGAAAAGGATATAAGTTCACTTTTTACTTAGCCTCTACCTTGCTTCTCCAGTTCTCTGGAATTACACTTGGTCAAAGGAAAAAGAAAGGTGTTACAACAGAAACCTCTGACTAACTCTGACATGAAATTAGAATCTTCCAGTCTTTAACCTCTATCCCAAAATCTAGGCCATGTATGACAGACAGTCAATAAGCTATATATGGATGTTAAAGGATATTTTATTTGGGTGGGTGCAAGTGGGCAAGAGTTTGTCTTGAAAAAAGAGGAGACCCAGGGAGACAGATAATAGTTCCAATTAGCCAATGGTTCATGCCTGAACCACTGATTTCAATATCTCCAACACATCCAAGGATGTTTACTGTCTTTCACATTTTTGTATGATTTTTTTTTTAAAAAAAGTGGCTCAGGATGTGAATAAAGTTTTAAATGTAATTGTAATAAAAATATACATTTTCTATTGTAACATGTGTGTATTGTAATGAGTCAGATGCAAGGCTGCTTTTAACCCACTTACAATATTCCACTAGTCACTCTCCAATTGTCTTCCCCCAGGAATTCCATGAAGACTCTTTAGGAGTACCTTAATGTGAACATACTAGTTAAGATAAAGAGCACCACCAAAACTCCAGCATGACCAGTAACCAAGAAACAAAAAACAAACCAACCCAAAACTGTGGGAGTTGTAATTGAAAACATTAAGAGGATCCCAAATGACTTTCTCTGAAGAAGCAAATGCAAAGAAACACTCAAAGATGCTGGGGGGCAGGAAGAGGCGAGGGAGTTTACTTCCAGGAATTGCCTCCCCCACTTTGTGGTACTGAATGTCAATTAAACTGGTGTTTTCATTTGCTATTTTACCAGCTTCTACTAAAAAAAGGGCAAATGCACTTCTGTACTCATAATCCTGCCCACCTGGTTGAAATGGGTTCAAGTTCATATTGAGATTTTAGAATCCTGTAACTTCGGGCAGGGAAAATTATATAATTACTAGTTTGTGGAAGGCAGAAGTAAATTTGGATCACAAATGAAGGATCATTAAGAGATGTGCTGTCAGTGGTGATCTTCATTTTGGTGTATGTGGTAGACCTACACGAGGGTTACATCTTCTAATTTTGGCTTTGAGACACCAGAGATGGGTTTGCCTTGGCTAAATAAATGAATCACTGCCACTTTGTTTCCTGTAGCTTCATGGGGAAGGGGGGGGGGAAAGGGAAAAAAATAAACAATCTTTTTCTGTATTCTGATTTTTTTCCCTAGCTATTTCTCATCCTTCGTAGGTACTGAACACGGAACCAATAACGTGTTGAATATAACTTGTGATGATATGAATTAAGAACTGTTCTGTAATTAGCCATAGCAATTTAACTCCTAACCATTTAACCAAGAAGAGTTACAATTATTTGTAATGAAATTACACTGTTTCAGAAAAATAAGTTCTCTTCATCCAGAATATCTTAGAATATCTTGGATTTGTCTGTGAACACAACACAGCCTAGTCTTGAAAAGATAATGTTGCCTTCTCAGTGCAATCAAGAAGTCTTCTTATATTGCTTTCATGAATCATGCTTGGAATAGTATCATTGAAAATAAGGAATATAAGTACTTCAGCTATGGACGAAGTATATGTATATGTATGAAGTATGAGTCATTCCTCATTTGCCATGTTTTAATGAACTGTGTCCTCTTTACAAGGCAATTAATATGGGGAAGGTGGAGTATGTGCCAATGGGAAGCTTTTTTCTAATTTTACTGCCACATGAAATAGGGACTTTCACAAAGATTTGTTTGAAGTCTCCCTGTCCATCTTCTGTGATTCCACTAACTTTATCAAGATACAGAAAGGAGAATCAATATGGTTTCTGAAAAACTGAGTCTTAGCTCAATAATTCTAATAGGTTTTTAGACAGTCAAGGAGAATGCAGATTGATTTAATTTGTTTATTCTGACTTCTAAAAGATTTTTGATGAATGCTATCAAGGAAAGTCAAGGGATAGGAGGAAGGATTATCTTATGGATACATCACTGTTAAAAAAAATAGGGAATAGGATTGGGAGAACAGCTTATTTGCTCTATTTATGGAATATTTGACATATAGTTGAACCTTGACCAGTCCTGAAACAATATTTAATCCATGCTAGCCCATTCCTCCAGATCTTTCACTCATTGGCCAGGATATGAAGGTATAAAACAATGTTGGCAGCAATGGGATAATATTGCACCTCCAATTTTTGATAACCTCATCAAACAGTTTTATATATTCTAGGCAAATTCTGTCTATTAAACTTCTCTTACTATGAGATATGATGGAGTTAGGTGTTCTCCTTAGCTGCTCACCTCCTTTAAAACAGCTTACCTCCCAATATAAGAATGATTTTCACTCTTATATCTTCTGGAGAATAGTGAAAACCTAGCTTTATGGGAAAGGCCTTCAGTGATTGAGTAGCTGGACGAAGAGCTTTATCATTGTTAATGTTCATAGTTGTTAGTGATTTTTTAATTATATTGTGCTTTGTATTGTTTGACTTTGGATACTACCCAGAGCTTCCAAAGTACATTGGTTTCTAAATGTTAGAAATAAGTAAACAAATATTTCATAATATGGGCAATAAATAGTGCTTCATAAAATAAATGCAAAGGATCATTCCATGGTATCTCAATAAGGTCTTCTGGACTTGATAATTCATCTTTTATAATGTTTTCTTTGCTAAGTTTATCTTGTTATTCCTCACTTGTTTTTATTTTTTTATTATTATTTTTCTGATTTATACGGCTGCCCATTTCACAGCAATGTGTACCTGGGTATCTAATTTCTATAGGTCTAAAATGTTTTGTTTCAAATTCAGCCTGAACTCAGAGGAGTTTATAATGTGGAAATATAGGCCAGCACTGCATTAATAAGTAACTGATTAGTCTGTTTTATTATCTAGGTAGCAGTGGGCTTATGTCACCTACTTTAGGCATGGATAGATCACCTTGGTGGAAGGAGAGTTCTTATCTAAAGAGATTAGCCTGCTCTTATCTTTAGAGATACACTCCATTAATCATGTATTTGTTCTGACCTGCCTCTACTTGCCCCTCCAGGCTGTCATGGAAGTTTGTACATGAGGGTGTGTTCTACTCAATGGTTTGGACAGTTGGTAGTGGAAAGCTGGAGGAAAAAATGAATGGTAAACTAATAAATCATAGTGTCACAAGACAAAGGTAAGGGAGGTGTGTTGCGTTACATTATACATCTAGTGAAAAGGGAAAGTGAGCAAAGAAAATCTTTTACTCAATAGCAGTGGATTCTATCTGAGTTGTGAAACCAGAATAAAGCATTTTATGTGTCACCACCTTTCCCAATATGGTAGCTTTAAGATGTGTTGATAAGAACTTCCAAAATTCTCAATCCCAAATTTTATAAAAGGGTTAGCAGCAATGGTGCATTGAAATATCTGTAAGAAATATCATTTGCCTGCAAGCAAAAAGTGATGGAACCACAAAATAAATAAAGAGAAAATGAAGAAGCTAAAGGTCTCTGGGACTTTAGAATTCAAATTATATGGCACCTGCCATATAACGCCACAGACTTAACCATTGTTGATGAGAAAGAATAAAAGTCTGGATAATGGAGGTTGCAATATTTGGAGGCAGCAGAACAGAAGAGAAAGAGCTGGAGAAAGTCACAAAATATAAAGAGCTCCAAAGAGAATAAGTGTGGCAAAAGAAAACAAAGATAGTGCCCACATTTATACACCCTCAGATGCAAACCCCAAACCTCTGGAACACCAGTTGAATACCGTCAGCATTGACAAAACCACCATCAGTTAATTGCAAAAGGCAGCTTTACTTAGAACAGCTTACATCTTGTGACAATACCTTTAACACCATCAAACAACAATATCTGCCTATCCCAGCTCGTTGGGAAGGACAGGTGGACAAAAATGCCAAATGCTATCTAAACATCTGGATTTGATCAATCATCACAATTATTCCTAGATATTTGTAGGAATGTGGAAAGATTCAATCTGGAGTTGATTTCTCACAAAATCCTAGAAGCTCTGGCAAGCTATAACAGACCTTTGCTGATTTATAGTGGATAAACTAACAGAGGCATCAAGGTTGAGCCTAGAGAAAAACAAGAATGAAGAAACTTATTTTTGATGGTCCAGGAAGAGAAAGTGATTGGTGAAGCAATAATCCTTATAGTGAGATTTGGATGTGGAGGCTGGAGCTGGTTACCAGCTGTCTTTTGGCTCAGGCAGAAAATGTTTGAGCCAGCATTAATAGCAGTTGTGGTTAAGCAGAGACTAATATCAAATAACTCTGAAAGAAGAGAAAAAGAGAACATATAATATACTGAAATGTTATAAAAAGCAAATGAAAGAGCAGCTCAGAATCAAATTGTTAAAATGGAAATAACTCTCTGAGAACTACACAGCTACACAGTGTTATATCGGTACCATTCTATATTATTTACATCTGTCAATTTTAGTAAAGTAGAGAAAATTCTTCACTATTTGCAGTAGACGGTACAATGTTCTTTATGTCATGTAATGTTAAAAAATTCTATGTTGGAAACATGGCTAAATATGCAAAGAGCGTAACTCTGATATTTTAAGATTTGGGTATCCTCATCTGGATAGGCAGTCCACAACTGGATTTCTCCCACAATTTTAAAAAAAATCAAAGTTCATTTTCATGATCTTTGTGAATAAATATTCATAATATTGAATAAGCTGAAGAAATTCTTATCCTAAAGAAATCAACTTTCATCTTTTGCCACTGATAAATAATATTTTAAATTCCATATTAATTCCTTGAGAAATGTTTAAAATATGAACATACAGCTTGAACCTAATGTTAAACACAGATATTCAAGAGTTCTTCTGATAATTTTTCCTGTGATCTTTGTAGCCAAAGAAATTTAGTTGTTAGCTCCAGCAGCTATATTCACAGCATTATATTGTCAAAGAAGCATTATTGTTGTATTTTGGGGGGTATGATTCCTACATACTGAGAGAAGGAACAATTTCTGTAGATGTTATAGAGTCTTTGCTCAAATGAAATATAGAGATGAGCCAGGTATTTGAGAAGGAAGGTCATTACCTTAGGATCCTGGTATGATCAGTGCTTAAATTATTAGGATTTTGAAAAAATATTCAGTCCTTCATAATTTTTTGTCTATTGACATTTAGATATAAAATCCTGAGATGTTGCTGTGTGTGTGTACATGGAATATTGTGATAACTCCTTTGGATGATTCCCCAGATACCTCTGTAGATGTCAGCTCGAGGGAGGATGAGCTGATTCCTGGCACATCAAGAACTGAATTGATTGATGGTTCCGTATGGCCATCCGGAAGGGATTTGGCTGAGGCTCCAGCTGGGGAAAGCTTGTGATTACAGATGGCCAGCAAAGAGGAGGAGGAGGAACTACCTTCTGCACCTGATCTGAGAACACATAGGGCAGAGAAAAGGCAGGAGCAGAGAAGGTCAGCCAGATTACTCAAGAGAAGAAAGCCTCACCCATCTTGATGGCTGCACTGGAAGCTGCCTATTTATCATAGCAGATGGAGGCATTGCTGGGAACATGTTTATTTTCTAGCTGTGTGTTTTCTTGTCATTGTGATTCTTGCTTCACTTTGGAATTGAATAGTGCCTTGGAAACTCTGGAATTTTCTTGCCTCATAAGCACTCTTGTGTGTGGATTTAAGTTTGGCTTGTGGATTTAGGTTTGGCTGGTGGATTATTTTGTTTGAACAACTTTCAAGTGCTTTGTGGACTATTTGGCCATTGCACTGTGGATTAAACTTGGTCTGCTCATGGCTGAACTTAATTGGGACAGTTCTGGATTTTGGTGAAGGGAATTGCTGGGAAATGTTAATAAACTCATTAAACCACAGTGTGCGTGTGTGCGTGCGTGTGTGTGTGTGTGAGTGAGTGAATGAGTGAATAAGTGAGAGGGGCAGCACAAATATAGAACTCTGGGAACATCAGATATGTATCCCAACTATGAACTTGCCTTTTATGCAACAATATTTGGTTAGGATCCCCTTTATTTTTGCACCATAGTCGTCATCATAGCTTTTGCAGAGGCAGAAAAGTTAGGTCTGAATAGCTATAGTTCCCTTGGATTTCTAGCCATTGGCCATGCTAACTGTAAAACAATGGGAGCTGTAATCCAAAAGATATGGAGCGCACCAAAGTGTATCCAGAAAAAGGCAGACATCAGACCATAACAACAAGCTTTTGGAATAATTCGTTATTTGCCTTCTGATTTCTACTAGTAAATGACTGACAATTGAACAGACTACAGATTACTATTATCTGTTCAAATAATATAACGAGGGAGAAAATTAACTGACAACAAGAATTGGTATCTACCTGCTCTGGTGAGAGTTTTAAGAACTTTCTCAGGAAGCTACTCAGGCCCTTCCATATAGACTCTTAAAAGATAATGCCAGGGATTTTTAATGGCAATCTTATGCTCATAGAGAATGCTGGGAAAGATTGAGGGCAATAGAAGAAGGGGACGACAGAGAATGAGGTGGCTGGATGGAGTCACTGAAGCAGTAAGCGTGAACTTAAACGGACTCCAGAAGATGGTAGAGGACAGGAAGGCATGGAGGAACGTTGTCCATGGGGTCGCAATGGGTCGGACATGACTTCACAACTAACAACAAGAAGTCCAAATTCTTGCACTGATACAAGTGCTATGTTCAGCTGAAAGCAACAATGGTTAGTTTATGTGTGTTTTCTTTGTTACTGGATTCTTGCAGCAGATCCATTTTCCTAGACCTTGACCTTTCTCCAATTGTCATAACTTATCAACTCTTGTAGCCTGTTTTAAGTATTTCTCGCCTCCTGCCACTGACACACTGCCTGCTCTGCCTCACAAATACTGAATTTTCTGGCAATTTCCCCAGTGGAAATCTCCAGAACTTGAAGCAACTGATAGCTTCTCTGACCCCCTTCCTCATTTCTCTACCAAGCACTTCTAGGCTCTAAATTTGAAACTTCTTCCTGGAAAGCTGAACACTGAGAGCAATTGAGTCAGGGCCAAAGCCCTGTTCTTCCAGCACCCACCAGCCTGAAGGCAGCAGCCATTACAATGCACAATTGACAACATGATAGGAAGTTCTCTGTTTTGTACTGCTTTAGGGGAAGCTGTACTCAGACATTTCTAGAAAAGAGGGTTGCATGGATTTGTGTTTCCATGTGAACTGGCAGAAGGAAATCTATAGACACCATATGTGGCTGAGAAATAGTAGGTGTTGTGTGTGTGTGTGTTTTAATTCCTGTGTCTGCATAGTCTCTTGCTTCTGGTATGCAGTAAACATTCCACATGCTTAATAAACTCCTACGCAGCTCTAGGAAGTGCATTCTTAAAATGAAAGCTTCCTGCCAAAGCATTGGTCACTAGATTTACATGTAAATAGGCTGGTATTTTACTGCAGTTGCAATTGGCACACATGTGTGTGCGTGCACACACTACACAGAGAGAGAGAGTGGGGGAGAGGGAGAGAGACGTTCTGACAAAAGTTGAATTACATGTTTTTCCCCAACTCCCACACTGGCACTTAGTGATGAATGTGAGGGCGATGTCTCCAGGTGCTGTCTTTTGCCACTGGGGGGTGGGGGAGAATAACAGCAATTAAACTTAAGCTACTTTAGAGGGAGCCAGATTACAGTTGCAACACCTGGAAGTGCTTGAAAGTCAGAATAACAGAGTTGGAAGGGACCTTGGAGATCTTCTATTCCAACCCCCTGCTCAAGCAGGAAACCCTTTACCATTCCAGGCAAGTGACTGTCCAGTCTCTTCTTAAAAACCTCCAGTGATGGAGCACTCACAGCTTCTGAAGGCGAGCCATTCCACTGGCTAATTGTTCTCACTGTTAGGAATTTTCTTCTTAGTTCTAGGTTGCTTCTCTCCTCGATTAGTTTCCTTCCGTTGTTTCTTGTCTGCCTTCAGGCGCTTTGGAAAACAGCTTGACCCCCTCTTTGTTCTTTTCTAAGTCCCACTAAGTCAAACTGCTAGACTAATTTACCCCATTTTGATAAGAGTGCCATTATGTTAAATTCAACAACTTACAGTGCTTTGTAATATAGGCATATTTTCATTTTGATGATCTTGAAAATTTAGTTAATAATTAAAATATTCAAGTTTGCTAGGGTGGGGTTGACTCTGATCCAGCTTTTTACAATAAGCCAGAATTCTTTTTTCCCCAGAATACCTAAACATATACAGCAGAGGAAGAAAAGATGAAAATGTACATACATGGTATGCAACTCATCCCAAATAGCTCTGTGGTTTTTTTTTAAATTTTTCATGAAAAACAGGCTTCAGGGAGTGCACTTTTTTTTTTTTACAAAGAACTGGGGAGGAGATAGTTGACACTTTACTTGCCAACTGATTTTGCTGCTCAAAATTGCCTCCAACCTGCACACACACAGATACAAGCTGTTCTTTGCATGCAAAGAAACATCTGGATCCCCAAAGGAGGGGAAAACATATTTTAAGCTAAGAGATAATTTGGAACAAAGGACCAACAATAACAACAAAATTATCCAACATTCTCTTCACTGGAAATCACAGTCTTTCCGTTTTTCTAAAAATAACTTTGTTCAATTAATTTGTGTATAACGTATAGTTCCTTTTCAGGCATTTGCAGAGTTTTTTCCCATTTGCATCTAAACCTGGCACAAACTTTCTTTGGCAACATCCTTTATCTGCTGAGTCCCTGTATCTCATCATCAATATAAGTCAGACAACCTTAGGTTGTCTTTCATACATTGGTGTTAAAATAGCAGTTTCCTCTTTAATCCAACACCATACAAGCACAGCTCTAAGATGCATAAAATCAATTACCCTTTGTCAAGTCTTATCTGGGAGGAAATTCTGATGACTGGAAGGGAGTAAGAGGCAGTAGAAACACGGAATGTCAGTGGGAAACAGCGAAATCAAGCTATATAGTCTTTGGCCAATACAAAGATGATAGACATATCATCAGTGGGGTAGGGTCTTCAATGTAGTTGAAGTTGATTTATGGCCCAGAGCCTCTATAACTCTGCCTGGTGCTATATACCTATGTTTATGTTCCTGCTGACTTCCAAGTGTACTGTGTGATCTTTTGCTGAGTTCAGTATATAGTCTAGCCATACATCCACATGATCAGGAACTCAGATACCCCAGGGTTCCAGATCATGTTGAAGACCTTCATATGTTTTGACAATATACCCAAAGTCTTTCTCCCTGCAAAGAATTGCATGAATGCCCTAATATATGCAAACAAAGCAAGATGGCTAGAGAAGAATTTTGAGGTCTTTGTTTTATGCTTCCTTTAATTACATTGATCCTTTCTGGCAGAGGTGTCAAACTGGCGGCCTGCAGGCTGGATGAGTCACATGCAGGCCAAGCCCACCCCAGCTCCGCAAAGGCAAAAAACACCATGATATGTCACATGACCCAATCGAGTTCTACCATGCTTTCTGATATTTGCCTGATCATGTAAGACTGGAAACTGGGTGGAGAATGAGGCCACACTTGCAAGTCACACATCTTAATCCCCTCTGAATTTGCTCATACTTGTAATACTTCTAATTTCATGGCTGGCTGTGGAATTCTGGGAGTTGAAATCCACACATCTTCAAGTGGCCAAGGTTGAGAAGCATTAAACTAAATCCAACACATCTGGAGGATACTAGATTGGGAGGTGAAAGTTTGGCTCCTTCAAAAGAAAGGGACTTTAGGAGAGGGAAGTGAAAAGGGTAAGGGGAGAGACTGGAACCTCCAGGGGCAGGTAACTTGGGTTCTGAACACAAACCTTCAGAGAAGCAGTAGAGTTAAGGCCAAGCTGCATTCCTCGTGTTTACTATTAAGGTGACCAACCGTCCTTCTTTAGGGAGGACAGTCCTTTTGTGAGTTCTGTCCTCCCTTGAAAAGTGTCCTCCTACATGTCCTCCTTTTCGATATTTGAAGACTAATATGCAGGGGTTTTTTTTCTCATATAACGCTCAGAACGGCATTCCGGCACCTTTTTTTGATGGTTTTTCTTCAACTTTTGCATGAGCTGTGCTACTCCCCCTATTGGCTTTCGAAAGCCAATAGGAGTTGCTGCTGAGTGTGCCAAAACACCCGGCCGGCAAACTTTGCATATGTAAGTTGTCTGCAGCGAAGGCGAATTGGCAGGAACTTTGCACTCCTCCCTGCTACCCAACTACACCATCTCCTAGTTAGTCCCAAAGATACCTGGAGGAGACTGGAGGGGCGACGCCACGGTAACTTTCTCTTAGATCTTCCGCTCTGCTATGGCAATAATGGCTGCGGGTGCAAGAGGCAGGGGCAGCAGGGCTGCTGTGGGCGGGGGTGTGAGTGGCGGCAGTGGCCGGCTGCACCCCTTGCTGTGGGAGCCATGGGGCCTGCTCTACACGGGACTGCGCAGGGTGGGTGGTGGTGCTGGCAGGGCGGCTGCAGATGGGGTGTGTCGATGGTGGGCTGCCCCCTGGGGCCGGAGCCAGCGCAGCTGGTGCCTTGGGAGCCGCGGGGCCCACTCTACACGGCGGGGCAGCAGTGCTGACGGGGCGGCTGCGGGCGGGGGCACAGCATGTAAGCATAATTACAATATAAAATGTTATTGTTACAAATATTTTTATTATGCATTTATCATATTATAGTGTATTCTGTATTATTGTTGTAATGAATAAAATGTTTCTTTTATTTACGATTTTTTTTTCTTCAATTTATTTGTGTTCTCCTTTTCATTGTAAAAAAGTTGGTCAGCTTATTACTATTAATCTTCATACATAGGCAAGGACTAAATGAAGGAGAAAACATGAAAATTATATCCAGAGAAAACAGAGGTACTACTGGTAAGGAGAAAGCTGGACTTTGGGGTTAAGGTGAGGTCTCTTTGTTGAGGTTTCACTGCTCCAGAAAGAGCAGGTTCTCAGCTTGGGAATATTCCTGTCACCAGATTTGTAGGTGGCCATTATGACAAGGAACATATTTGCACAATTTTGATGGATGCAGCTACTGTGATCCTGCTTGAGCTGAATAGACCTAGTGACAATTATCCACACCTTGGTTACTACTGCAATATACTTTATATGGGGCCACTCTTGTAAACTCTTCTGAAATTGCAATTGGTCTAAATTGTGGCAACGAGATCTTTGGCTGATATACAAGATGCACGAATGATGATCGCTATACTAAAAGATCTGCACTGGCTATCAAAAGCCTATCGGCATCTTTAAACACCCAGATAGTATCGGAGCTTTTTCACCATTGCCGGCAATGGGGTGGGTGTGGCTCCAGTAAGATGAAATTGGACCACGGGCCGGCAGTTTGACACCCCTGTTATACGGTATTTAACTGTGGAAGGAGGAGAGATAAAAAAGTAGTCACTATACATCCTTGAATCTGCTACATTGCAGTAAAGACATATATTCTGTATACATTGACAGAACATTAGTACTTCTAATAAAATGAGCAACTAAAGAATACATGTCACTTTAATTACAAAATATAAAATTAACTACTAAAACAAGCGTAACTATTTTTCTATTAAATTTTATTTCATCTCTTTGCTGAATTTGCCCAGTTATATAGATGAGCAGGAGAGGCCCTTTTAAAGATCCTGCTGTGCTACAGGAATAATTGTGGAGAATTTAGAAAAATACTTTCTCTGCATGGCTACCAAACTCTGGATTGTACTTCCTAAGATGTCTTTGGGTCCCATTCTTCCAGTTTAGGAATAGGTTAAAAACACATTTATTTTCCAAGTTTTCAAATGTTTACTATTTTTAAGAGCAATGTCAATGTTGATTTTAATTTTGTTATTAAATGCATTTTTTTATTTCTGGATTATGTATAAACACTAAGTCAGGATATAAATTCAGCTGCCTGTATTTTGTCCCATGTACCCCCATATGCCAAAGATCCATTTTCATTAGCAACCCTCTGCAAAATCCATTTTGAGGGTGCAGCAAAACTGGAGCATGGTTGACTTGAATTGTAAAGCTGTCACCAAGTTTCTGAATTTGTAGCACATTTCAATATCTCAGGGACTGACCAGGTGCTCTTGACATGCCTCAAAATCTCAAGAGCTCCAAAGCTTCAATTCATCATGCACTGTGGAATGACAATAATGCACAAAGTGGGCTTGAGAGAATGTTTGTGGTCTGGGGCATTGTAGGAACAGTGTTAACATGGTTGCAGCTTGTTTTGTCTATGGATTCTTTCTTAATTACAAACCGTCTATGTGTTCATGCCCGTACACATGTAAGAGAACTCAGTGAGTTAGATAGCCATGTTTTATGACAGGAATCAGGAAAATCAGACAAGGGGCTGGTGTTTTTTAAAAAAGAAGTCTGTTTCAGCCTGCTGCTCAATGGGTAGACATAATAGCCAGCTGATGCTTAATTGAGAGGATGTGAATAAAGGTCAAAGAATCTTTGAGACCTTCTCAGTTCTAAGGGGAAATCACTCGGCTTATAGAAAAGGAGGTGGAAGAGATTATATTTTGTGAGAAGAGTAGCACTGGGCTCCTTGGAGTTGATAATGGGTCAAATAGAACAGAGCATAAATAAGCCTTTCCCATTCCATTGAGGCAGTATTTGACCTTGAAGCTGTGAGAGAATTGTTCCCAGCTCAAAAAAACCCCTTTACCTGTCTACAAGCAGAAGCCACGTATTGTTCTCAGAGAGCCAAAGAATCATGGGGCTGGAAGGACCTTGGAGTTCTTCCAGTTCAATGCCCTGCCCAGGATGGGAGTCTTCAGAGCATCTCGGGCAAATGGTTATCCTACCTTTGCTTGAGAACTTCCCATGATGTAGCACCTATAGTACAACTCCGACTTTAATGGGTCTTGCAGTCAGGAAATTTCTCCTGTTTTGAAACTCCCTTTATAAAATTCTATCCATTGGTTCTTGTCCTATCCTCAGAAGCAATGGAAAACAAAGCAATGTCTTCCTTGTGAGAGGCCTAAAAGTACTGAGGTTTTGCTGAAAAGTATTGCTGTTTCTTCTTCAAGTTAAATATACTCAGTTCCTTTAACTGTTTTTCATAGGATTTAGTGTCTGAGCCCTTGACCATTCTGGTTGTTCTTCTCTGTACTCTTTCCAGTGGTGGGATTCAAATATGTGAACAACTGGTTCTCTGTGTGGGTGCCGCTTCTGGAAGTCCATTCTGGGCCTGGGCAACAAAAAATTAGCTATCGGTTCTGCCGAAGTGGTGTGAATCCCACCACTGACTTTTTCCATTACTCAGCATCCATCTTATATTGTGGTGACCAGACCTGGATACCAGGTGTAGTCTGAACAACACTATCATAGAGCAGAACTATCACTTCCCATCATCTCAACATTGCACCTCTGTTGATGCAGCCCAAGATTGCATCAGCTCTTTTAGCAGCTGTAGTATTGTCTTCTAAGATGTCCAGATGTTTGTTACAAGCATTAGTGTTGAGCCACTTATTGTCTATTTGTTCTTGTCATCATATACCTGTCATTTGGTTTTTCTTACTTAAATGTAGAACCTTACTTTTCTCAGCACTGAGAAATACCGAATAGAGCCAATGTTCCAGGGGAGGGGAGGGAAGGGAAGGGAAGAATGTTTGTGGTCTGGGAAGGGAAAGGAAGGGAAGGGAAAGGGGGATAACCAGCCACATGTTGGATACAGTTGTTCCTCTTTTCCAATCTTCTGGTTTTTCCCTGTACTCAAATAGTCCTAAGATTGCATCCCCCAATTTGTTCAACATATAGTAATGCACTCTATCCACTGGGGGAGACCTGAATTGATTCAAAGCATCTGGGTGGTCTCTCACCAATTCCTTACCTACTTTGACTTGAATTTCTCTTCTGCTTCCCTCCCCCTCCCCCCCTAGACTTCTGACAGTTTGGACCAGATTGTGATTGTGGCTGTCGTCAATAGTCTAAAGCAGCTCGCATTTTATTTCTTTTATCCGAATAAGTAAACAATCGGCCCATCAGATAGGAACTCTTAGCAGTTCCAACCTGATATTTTGCCATCAACATTTTGGTGGCAGTTTGTTGTTTGTGCTGCACACAGCAAGATAGGGCAGCTTTTCCATCTGGCAGGCCATTTAATGTGACCTGGGCTGGCTTGTCATGGTGATTAAATTCCAGCACCATCCAGCATATGTCTGTGATGCTGCTGGTTGTTTTTATCAGCAAATTTAGTGGTGGTGGGGGGAGGAATGGACACTATTTGAAAATTCCTTGTTTTTGTTTGTTTTTTTCATTGAATTGAGGCAGCTGTTCTTGTTTTTAGCATTATCACTGCTGGTAGAAAGAGCAAGCCCGCCATCTATCTTAGCAAGCCCACACAGCTCGGAAGCATTGGTTTTCTCCATCTGTGAGAAGGACCAATGTCAGGTCTGCTACAATTTTTCAACTGATCCTCAGGCAATTCTTCTTTCCTTAAAAAATCCAACAAATTAATCACTCAATTAATTGTCCCTTGCAGCACAACCATTTTTCTCCCAGATATAGCTTTGCTTTGAGAGAAGGGTGAAAAAAAGGTACACCTTTGCCAGTATCGCCCACCCCCTCCAACCATTTACCTGTAATTTTTCAGATAAAGAACTGGTCTACCATAAAAAAAGTTTTCAGCATTGGCTAAACCTTTTTCATCCCCCCCAATCCCCCCCATGTGATCCAACATTCAGAAAAAGGTGTGGATGTGGGTGGGTGTTGGTGTGTGCATGTATCTCAGCTGAACACAAACAGCCTTTTGAAGGACCATTTCTCTAAATTTCCCCCAACTGAGCTAGCCTGAAACTGTTTCTAAAGTGCCATGAAGAACCTACATGCAAATGCCTTAAGCACGTCGCACTTGTGAAAATTTCACCAAAACTCTCTTCGCCTTTGAAATAATTTATAAAATGAATTACCTTTCAATTCTGTTGAATGAGTCCTGGTAGGAAAAATATTCAGAAGAATTTCTCTGTTCAACATCTGTGTTGCTTCCAGAAGGCAGGTGATAAATATTTCAGGATGTCATCTCTGTCCATAGGAGAAAAAAACAGATTTAATTCAGATTTAAAGAAAAGCTGTTATGGATGAAGTAAGAATGGTAGATGCAAAGGTCCAAAGCTGTAATTTTCCTCTCTCAACTCTTAAGTGTCAGGGGCCATGTGGTATCATAAGCAAAGCAACTCTGCCCTGTCTATTCAGAAACAAATCCTATTGAGCTCAATGGAAGTTAATGGTTGGCCACGTTGTGAAACATTTCCAACAAAGATTGATAAAGTTGAAAGGACAAATGCTATATACAGTTCAAAACTCCCTTCTTTCCCCAGTGTGAATAATAACACATTTTAGGCACAATAGCAGTTCAGAGTTGTACTGGATGAACAGCTGTCCTTTGCACTGTACCCATAGAAGTGCCGTTCACCCAAGGCAGTTGCATTATTCTGTCCCAGCTATTGGTTCCAACAGAAACACCAGATGATAGGAGGGCAGAATGCAGACAATCAACATTCGCAACTTCAATCAAGGACCATTGTGTCATTGCCAGATGCAGTTGTCCAAAGAGGAGAAGGACAAGTCTTGGTTTGATTTAAAAAAAAAGAGAGAGATTTCAAAAGCTATGGATTAGCTTCAAGCATTTTTCCTCTCAGACCTAATGCTGCAATATTCATTCACTCTTCTTCCCTGGGAAATGTTCAAGGGCAGTTTTAGGCTGCACCACAGCCTAATACAGACACTAATTTTCTAATTTCTTCTATATTAGTAAAGCCCACCTTGACTAATGCTCCAGATTTGAGTATTACATTGTAAAGGTGACAAGAGTCTTATTTCTAAAGACCAACTTACCCCTATTGATAATATGGCAAATGATTATTAGATACTGAAGATTGATTGTTATTGACTACCAAGAGTTGGGTTCAGCTTCTCTTGTGAATATCCATCAATGTAATAATAAGCCTCATTCTTTGGATTAACTCTAGAAGTGTGTTAGTGAAATTAAGTCAGATAAGTCAGATGAGTCAGACTTATCTGATGTTAAACTGCTGTCTGATATTTCAATACAGTACTACTGAAGATGAGTAATTCATCAATGTCTCTTCTAACACATTGTTAAAAATAAAAATCCTAAAAATATCTATCACACTTTGAATTTGGAATCAAGATGCAAATAATTAGAAAGAATTATATCAGAAATTATGTCACCACTTCAATAAGGATCAAATAGCAATCAAATATGAATGTGATACAAAAAATTAACTCTCTCAAAAAAAGATACCCAGATTTCAAGAATCAAGTAAAAATAATCAAAATCATCCTTTCCATTAAAAATATGATTTAACATTTGATATGATTTTTGTTCATTTCGAACAAGACAGTTTTATAAAGTTGTAAGATTCTAGAATGGTTTTATTTTATATATATATTCTACACTATAGTCGTCAAAAGTCTGTGGCATATATTCTTTCTTACCCAATCCTAAATCCAGTGACATTGTTTGTTTTAGTTCACCCAAGTTATTTTTCCATTTTAGGGAGTTGTAGTATCACAAAATCTAAAAAGCCCCATTTCAACAATACAAACATTATAAAGTTAAGGATTATTAATACAGTTAGAAGATCTGGAAAGTGACAAATTGCAGATCATTTAGTTAGCTTGCTTCTAAGCTCCTTTTGTGAAAGCCACTATTTATTTCTTGATTGATTGATTGATTGATTGATTAATGTGCTGTGGATTGATATTCTGTGTCTCCTGACAATTCAGAGTTAAAATGTGAATGATTCTTTTGCTATGACTTGCCCAGCCAGGATAGACATTAGCTTAGTAGGCTTAATTACATTTACATTATTTGAATCCACTGTACTACAACCAACAATAGTGCCATCAGGGTAATACCCAGTAGAATTATAATGTGCATTAGCTAGTAATTGTCTGGTGGGATAATGGTCTTAGCAAAGACTCCAGGATTTCAGCAGCTATATCAAAATTGGAATGGCCTCTTCAACAGCAGCAACAGAGCCTGAAATGCAGTAATATATTGGACAGGACTGATCCAAATACTTAGTTGTATTCCTCCTTTCTTATAATTCAGTCAATATTTCTAGTGGGTGGACTATGTTGACAGCAGCAGTCATACGAAGCTGCAATTAAGGAAAAGCAGTAGCTATATTTTCTTTGCATGTTTTGTGGTGTAATATGGTTGTATTTATATCAGTTAGCATATGAAGATTTCATAAATATAGGCGGTCTAATAATTTCACTTACCAACTAATCATCCTGGCTATCCTAAAGTAGTAAGTGCAGCAGTGATTGTTTATTCTTATTTTCAGTAATTTAGTGTATGTGTGCAGATACATAATTTCCTACATGTACAAGAGAATATGAAAAATGTAGTGGGGGTGGGGGGAAAGGAGGCCTAAACCTTCTCATGTGCAGTGACACTAATTAAAATTTTAGAACCATTCACTTACTAGTGTAACTGCCCATTGTGTTTTTAGTGCAAAGTGTTGCATGGCCCATCCTGAAAACACAATCTGGATGCGAAGCCTCAAGGAATTATCTGGAAAATATTCCTGCGGGAACAAATGACAGTAAGGGCAGGAAACAGTGAAAGTTCAACCCAAGAGGGGCAATCAAGAATGAGTCCTCAAATAGGCTGCCCAGCTTTTCTAGAAAGGGAGATGGAGTAGCTGTTGCTACAGAAATTCAATGAAGGTTTGGCCAGGAGAATTTATTGTGGGAGGGTACTGGGAAGAATAGAAAATTAATGGATTCACTAGCACGAACAAGAAGCTTTCTTATCTGACTGTGTATCTTTGGTAGATGGTATATTGATGGTGCTTGAAACCTCTTTCTGGAATTATTTTGGATACCTTTTTGGTTTGTGGGGGTTAATTCATTATTAGCTGCTCAATGTCATAGTAGTGAGATCAATGGCCATATAGCTTTTAGGTATGTATCTAAAAAAACTTGTATAAATATGGAACATCATATGGCCCTGTTTTGCAGAGCTATTCTACTACCGAAAAAGCACACAACAAGACCATAAGGATGCTCAAGTAAGTAACAGAGCATAAATAAATCCCCAATACATGTTTCCTTTGAGCCATGGAGATTGCAGAAGACAGGTGTGTAATTCTAACAGCAGTGTCTATTGTCTGCCTTATCCCTTTTTTAATTTTAAATGACTACTTTAAATATGTCTGTGACAAGTGAAGGTGGAGGAGTATTTCATTTAGTCTGCTATTTGAAGCCAAGCACTTTAATTCATGCATCCAAGATGAGTTGCCAGCTGCACCACTTTTTTCAGTTTTGCAATTGTCTGTTAAATAAAAGAATAAGGGAAACTGTGCACAAAACATGTATTGATTAAGAAGGTGTTGTGCAAAAAAGTGTGCAGTAAAGAAAATGCATTTGCTAGGAAAAATTATCTGTAAAAAATAGTATAATGCTTAGTGTCTTTTTTTTCAAAACAAACAGCATCAACGATTGATTTGGAAATTATATAGCCACATGATTGATGAAGTTGATTCAGGACGGAAATAGATTTATTCATCTCTAATATCCATAAATAATTCAGTTCATGTGAAATTCTTTGGCACAATTAGCGTGATTTCATCTGGGCTGCAAAAATCCAGGTACCCACAAAATGCTAGCAAAGAGATATTAAAACTGCTAATTCTATTATACGGGACTATATTTAGTGCCTAAATCTATTATATGGGAATTGACCAAATGATTTCTAAAAATTATTTCTAAATGATATTTAGAAATCATCTGAATATACTGGTAGTCCTCTACTTACAACAGTTCATTTAGTGACTGTTCAAAGTTATGACCATTTTTCACACTAATGACCATTGCAGCATCTCCCATGTTCATATGATCAAAATTCTGTAGAGTCAATCCTGATTCTAAATCCTGAGATTAAAACCTAATCTGGGCTGGAGCCTTAATACTAGGCACATTGGCTTCAAGCCTCAATACTTCCTTGGAGGTGCATTTTGAGATACCAAACAAAATCCTGAGAAAATTTGATTGCATGGCTTCGTAAAACCTCAGTTTTGTCTATGGGCCAAGTTGTATCCCTTATAATAGTTGGGCAAAACTATTAACAAAATGTAATTCACCTCCTGTGGCCTATGAAATTTAATTACGGTTTGGGCAGTACAAGTGTCGTAATTTACCTGGGCTGGATTTCTTCCTGAATGCACAGGTGCTGATTTGGCCAGTTGTACCTTTTCTTTGAAAGTTAACAATTTCATATGGTTTGTCTCATCTTGGTTACATTCACCCACTGTAAAATGTTTATCTGCGACTGCCTCTAAAATGGTTTGGAAACATCTTCTAGTACAAAAATTAAGACAATGAGAAAGCTGGTTGAGGCCCCCTTTGCAGAGCGTGCTACTATAGTGTTACAGGTCCTGCATTATCTTATGAACTGTTTTCATACAGCTTTGACTGTAGTTGATTTCCTACCTGAGTTCACAGAATCTTTTAAAATATAACAAAGGTTGTCTGGCTTTAGCTTAATACATTTCACGAACCTATCCATTCTGATTCGTAGAACACAGTTTATGATTTAGCTTAATGTACAAATCCAGAAAATTGTGATTTCTTCCATTTGTTCAGTGGATCCAATTAAACATATGGTCCTAAATGAGGACCTAATTGGGTACTAAAGAATCAATGTCTCATGCAAAAAGACCCTCCCCATTAGGATCAGTCTTTTCTTTTGCCTCTAAAGCAGGGGTCTTCAAACTTGGCCCTTTTATGACTTGTGGACTTCAACTCCCAGAATTCCTCAGCCAGCGTGCCTGGCTGAGGAATTCTGGGAGTTGAAGTCCACAAGTCATAAAAGGGCCAAGTTCGAAGACCCCTGCTCTAAAGCTTTGAGCATTAGTAGCTGGAACAGGAGACAGGATCTTTTTAGTGGCAGCCCTAGGCTGTAGAATATTCTTTCTTAGAAAGTTGAGTTAGCTTCTTGTGTGTCAGTAGTTAAAACTGGTGAAGAAATCAGGAGGTCGTGAATTCTAGATTGCAAAATAAGATGACTTTGAATCAGTTGCTCTCTCCCAACCCTAGGAAGAAACTATTGGCACGTCACTTTCTAAAATGTTGCTGCAATTTCAACAAAATATATGGAAGACAAGAGTCAGCAGGCTATCAATAAGGCAGAAAAATAAGTAAAATTGGTACAACAGTCAAATACAGGTAGCCCTCGAATTACAACCACAATGAAGCCTCAAAATTTCTGTTGCTAAGCAAGACATTTGTTAAGTGAGTTTTGCCCCACTTTATGACTTTTCTTGCCACATTTGTTAAGTGAATCACTGCAGTTACTAAGTTAGTAATATTGTTGTCAATGGCTTCCCCATTGACTTTGCTTGTCAGAAGGTCACAAAAGGTGATCACATGACTCTGGGACACTGCAACCGTCATAAGTTGCCAAGAATTTTATGGGAATGACCATGGAGATGCTGCAATGCCATAAGTATGAAAAATGATTATAAGTCACTTTTTTCAATGGCGTTATAAGTTTGAACAGTCACTAAACAAACTGTTGTAAGTCGAGGACTCCCTGTAATAATGCAGTTTGGAAGGCTTTCTTAACTCTTAACTCTTCCGGATGAACAAGATTTGAATTGGATCAGAAAACAGTAACCACCTACCATTGATGGCTATCATTAATCCAAGCAAAACAACTGTATAAGATGCTCTTAAGATATTTCAAAAATACTACCTCTTGCTTCAAAAGACACTTTTTCCTAAGAATGGATGAAATTTACAAAATAGTTCAGTATTGGCAGCAAGACAAATTGAGAGATATCTTCAAAATATGAAGACACCTACTTACCTACTAAATTGCCGCAGAGTGAGCAGTGATTATTTCATTAACACAGCAAGCTTTGAGAACAAGAAACTCTGCCCAGAATAACTGGGACACAGTGACCTGACTGGAGTACAAACTGTGCTTTCCCTTTCTTTAGTTAAAAAAAAGAAAAAAAAAGAAACAAGCTTGGTTAATGTAAATAACTGCTTACCTAACATTCTAAAATGATGTATAATAAAAACATGCTATAACATTTGACATTCTAATAGCAAGGATCATGAGGAAAACCCATAAAATTTGAGAACTGCATTAAAACTGAACAATGATACAAAGCAACATTAAACAGCCCAGCGGAAAATTAGCATTTTCTATTCCTTTACAAAAAGTAGTGAAGGACTTAAGTCTCACTTCTAATAAACAAGAAAAATGGAGGTGCAACTTCTTAAAGAGCTCTGTGTCAGGTATTCGGTTTATACTCCTATAGGCTGTATTCCTCTGTTGCCTATTCTAAATCAGCCTTTCTCAGTGGAGGTTCTGTGAGAAGTCACTAGAAGTCTGCAAGAGATTGTGACTGGAAAAAGAAATAAACACCATATTTTGAACTTCATGTACCACCTAATATTATTTTGCACTGTGACTCTTTGCTGCTGTTTTTAAGTGTTGCAAAGCATGGATCATATGGTTTAGAAGTGAACTGTAGTGTGAAGTTTTCATACTTTCCTGCCATTCTCCGAGACCTGAAAAATATTTCAAGAAAAAATAGTCATCCAGATTAAAAAGATTGAAAGGGGCTGCTCTAGATTACAGAACATATAATCAGCCTTTCAGTGATTAGCTACACTGATGGAGAAGGAAAAACTCCTCTAGCACCAGCTCCTCTAGCACTAGTTTGGGTAATGAAATGTCTGCAAGAAACAACTAAGGTCAGAGAGCACCAAGGACAAATATTCTCCTTTATTGGAAACATTCCTCCCTCAGATAGCTTTGCTCAAACCTTTAAAGTTCTGTATATCAAAACCATTACCTTGAATTGTACCCAAAAATGAACAGGAAAGCAAAGAATCAGAAATCCTCTAGGTTGTTGGAAGCTAACACTGTAATGATTTAAAGGTCTTCCTGTTATTTTGAAGAGACAGTAACAGACTCTTTATCATTCCTTCAATCAGCCAGTTCTGTTCTGGCAACTTTAATGGGCCATAATGAAAATACAGTATATGGCAGAAGATGCACACTACCATTCCTCAAAGCAGCACAAGTGGCATTACACAATTAGAGTGGACAGTAAGGTGTCTTGCAAACAGATCACAGTGAGTTTTTTTTTAAAAAAAGGCTTCTCCTGATTTCTCTGGATACAGAGTATAATAGCTTATACAATACATACAAAACAATTTCACCAATTTGCTGAGCCTTTGTTTTAAGAGTTGTGTAAACTTTAATGAATACACATTTTTTTTCAAACAAACATGGAAGCCTGAAAAAATGGGCTGCTTTAATAAATAGCAGAGAGATGTTCTCACATAAACTCCACAGCACTTTTTTGATGTGTCCACAACCATCTTTGATGAGTGCACAGCCCCATTTTTCACTGCTCAGCTATAGCTAATGCAGACATGTCAAACACAAGGCCCGGGGGCCGGATGCGGCTTGCGAAGTGGTTTCATGTGGTCCGCGAAGCCATCCTGGAAACAGTGAGGGAACGGACCCCACTGCCTTGACCCTGCCCAGGCCAGCCGGGAGCCAATGTACAATTTTGTGGTGGCCCTCTATGCTGAAAGGCATTCAGTCTTAGCTCCATAAGCCCCTCCCCACATGGCCTGAGAGGAACAGTGAGGCTCCTCCAGTGGGCCATGCCTTGGTGCTTGCCCTGGTCCCACCCCCTTCTGCCAGAGACCCTCAGATCTGTCCCACTCCTGCCCAGGCCCCCACAGGCACCCTTGATGTGAACGATGTAGAGTTGGCCACACCCACCCAGTAGGCCACATCCACCCAGGCCACACCCACCCGGCCCCCTGAGGGCAACTGCAATGCTGATGTGGCCCTCAATGAAATTGAGTTTGACACTCCTGAGCTAATGGATTCTGATCCAAGATTCTCAGATTCAGTCAGATAGTTCCACTACCACTACATCTGTTGATGTAGTGCTTCATTAGCATAAGATCCTCAGAAACTAAGAAGTCTGGAGGTCAGCAGGGGACATTTAAAAATAATTGCATTAACAACACCAGTTGTCTTCCCATTTCATTGGACAACCAGTCTTTTCAGAGGATTATCCATGCTTGATGTTGGAAAGTTACAGAGAGCACCCAGGATGCTTCAGAATGCTTAAGTAATAGCCCAACTCCATGAGTTCTCCATCTCTTGGAATCATATAGTAATTCTGCTAGGTAGTGATCTATTTGTGATAGCAGAATTCTTTTACACTCAACCACATTAAAATGGTTGTGTGACTTCTTAAATCCTACAAAAGCAGACATCATCCAGCAATACAGGAAAAGAGATAGCTTGATAAGCACTCAAGAGAACTTCTGTCTTTCATTGCCAGATCAGTTTACCCAGCTGAAACTTGGATACTATTAAACAGAACATCTGAAGAGGGAGGGAGGTTCACAATAGTTCACTGAAACTCATAAACATATGTGCATGGGATAGGCAAATGTCAATGCATTGCAATATTGCCAGACAAATCACATATCTTAGAGTGAGTACTTGCATCCAATTTCAAGTGTAGGGTGATGGAGTTTGCCCCATAACACATTTTCTTATTTTGCATAGTCATGGTTTGTGCTGGATATTATACTCAAGCTCCTTTTTTTTTTCTCGTCCAATCTTGTCTGCTACTATATTTGAAACTAACCATATCAGGCATAGTTAAGTCATACTGATCCTACCATCATAGTTCAATCAAATTTCTTAGCACTTTAGATTCTAAATAACTGTGTTCTTCCATGTCACAGGCCTGGCACTGAATAGTAGTATCGTCTGATAGACAATAACTGAAGCAGCCAAGAAGCTGTGGGTTGGAAGATGAACCAGAAAGAGAAATGGACATAAGATATCTCCTCCTCCTTCTCTTTGCTGATCCATTTCTGTTTTCATGGAATAGTAGTATTCATTTCATGACTTTTGGGTTTTTAGACCTTACTTTCATACTGAACACAAAACCAAAATGTTGCTTTTAATATCAGTAGATTATTCATGGTAGAAGATCAGATTTCAAATCTTACACTTCTGTCTGCATACTTCCTAAATTGTCTGGCATGGTAACTGCCAACATGTAAGTAATCTACACTGCCTGAGACTCCTCCAATTTCTACTTTGCATCCTTGGAGAAATTTCCAAAAGCTTAGGCTGGCTTGGAACCTTTCCATGCAATTTTTTTGGCATTTAACAAATAAAAATCTCATCCCAAACATGTCATTTCCATTTCAATTTCACACTGTGGACTTGGGCTTAAGCATATGACTACCAGATCTAGGCTGGGGAAAAAGTATTGAAAACCAGAACATTCTAGTTAACCCTTTGCTACCAAAAAATGGTGAGGTTTGCAATTCTAGTCTAAGTCCAGTTTATGATTGCGTCTATTTGACTGATGAAAGAATTGCATAAAAAATAGTGAAGTGTAGGCATCAAAACAGTTTACACCACACTATCCGAGGAAGAGGAAAACATCTGTAGCCCAAATCTGTTTTTGATAAAGGCACGTTACCTTTAATATGATTGCAGCCCACCTTCCTGTTAGCAAGGTTTCCTGGATATTCCTTACAGCTGGTCACATCTGGTTTAAATCATCTCTGTTAACATTCCAATCCCACAGATTTTTTTCCCTTTGGTGGAAGTAAGTTATCAGGTGACCATCTGTTTCCTCCATCTCCCTTAATGTTGGCTTGCTTCTTGTATCCCCTTGCAATTGAATTAATTGGAAAAGAAGAATAGAACCATCCAGCATGGTAGGTTACTCTCAAAGAAGTTAACACAGAATTATACTTTAGATAAAAGTTGCCTGGTCTAAGCTGGAAAAATATTTTGGGTCAGGCTATGAATATTATACAGTGTACAGAGATCACCATGGCAATCTTTATACACATACGGTATCTTTCCTGGTCTAATCATTGACATTCCCATCCATTTTTGCAATGTGCTTTGTACTTACAGAGCTTTGCAAGAAGAAAGAATAAAATCTAGCATTATCTCCCTACTGCCATTTGGGCGGCCAAATTGGTGGGCGTTTTAAAAAGTTTTAAGAGAAAGTTGGGGAGGAGGTTGCAAAGATCTGAAAATAGGCTGAAATGTATTTTTCAAATGGCAATTTGAGACTTTCTGAAGGTATGATATTTAAACTGTGGGAATGGCAATGGGAGTCCTATGCTTAATTTTGGAAGAAACGGTACCTTGATAATTTTGCTATTGGATTTTAAATATATATTTATTTTGCTTTTGTTTTAAAGCTTTGTGGTCTTTGTTGCTTTAATCTGCTTTGTACAAAAAATGGATTTCTGATGGAGATTTGCCAGGAACCTCATTGACTGCAATATTCAGTCTGGTTTCTGTTACAGTTACCCCAACATCTCCTGGCATCAACTGCCTTGTCTTCTGTCCTCAGGAGCGTCAACCAGCAAGGAACAAGCATTCAGTGCTATATAGTGAATTGTACCTTCTTGTGCTTCTTGACCTCTCAGTGACTTTTGATGTCATCAACTAAGATATTCTGGATTAACTATGGGGGGGGGGGGTAGAAGTGGGATAAAGTGTTACAATGGGTCACTTCTTTCCTCAGTGGTTTTATATCCCTATGGATCCTCTCTGCTTTATTGGAACTCAGTATGAATCTTAATAAGGCAGGTCTTCTGATTTGGATTGTTTTGCAAGTGCCTACAGCCAATAATGCTTGCAAATCTTCTACCATACTGACTGTGGACAATCTATGCATGTCAGGATATTCAAAGTAATGATCTGAAGGCATTTTCTTGCCTCCTATACAAATTGCCCTATTCATGCAATTTGGTAGCTATAAATCCACTAGGAATCCCCTATTTTCTGCATCTCAGCTATTCCACTACCAATAATATGGTGATAATAAAACTGGCCTACCTTACATTGTAGGGCTGCTGAGAGCTAGCCAATGTAGAATCTACATTCACACATTATAAGTCATTGTTTTCCCATGTTGGTATAATGTATTTCCTGCGTGGGAAAAAAACGAAAAAAAGAACAGTGCTGATGGATGAGCTTTGTGCTGAAGATGGGAAATGTGGCAACAAACCAACAAAAGGAAGAGATTTGTAAAATAAGCCTTTAGAGAACATCAAGCCTTTAAGTATTTTACCAGGTAGATAACAAAGGTTCCAATCAAAACTGAATGTCATGTCTATCTTTCTATTCTACTGTTATATTTGCAACCCCTTATCTTTCTACTACTTTGCAAAAAATGCAATATTCAATTGTACCGAAGGAGTACTCAAGTTCAATCCTTTGTCACAAACAATGGTTCACACTTGATGTCTAAAAGTATTACATATCTGAGCAAATTTCACAGTTTAGGATTCAGCAGATTTTTTTTCTACTGTTCATGGCATGTTTTCAAGGCTTCACAGTTCTGCTTTAAAATTAAAAAGAAAGAGTGACTTAATTTAGCAAAGCAAGGGAATTCATCATGTGACACACTTCAGGTTTTAACAAAGTGTTGCTGGCTTGTGTGCTATTCTAATCCAATATTGGCACAAAAAAAAATATGGAGGAAAAGAAGAAGAGGAGGAGGAGGAGAGTTTTGGTAGCTGCCAGACATTCATAAAAGTGAAAAAACAAAGTACAGAATGACTTTGCTTCTGAGATTAGTATTTTTAAACAATCAACTGAACACAAAATGTAAATATTTTAAGCTCAAATGATAAATGTTTCATCATGTTATGCTCATTTGGATCCTAGGCCCTGTAATGGAAATAGTAATTACAGCTACCATTACTGGGTTTATCTCTGTGATCTATGCAGCAGTCTTTGATCTCTCACAGCTGTGATTTCAATCCAGTCTAGGAAATCTGGAAGCCCTCAAAGGTTTGTCATTGATTCTTTTCTAGCAGCAGCTCCTCCAGTGCTACCAATATTGTCTTAAAATGGAAGTGGCTATGTTGTTGTAGCCAGGAACTGCAAACTTTCAAATTCTAATACTGGGGGCAGGAACGAGTAAGCAAAATAACAGTAACAAACAGTGCAGACTTACCCATCTATTTTAAGACTTTTTTTTAAAAAAAAAAAAACCAATACATTCAAATGCATGTGGGGAGGGAGGGAATCACACCACTGATATTGGCCTTTGAATTTTTCTCATTAGGTGGCCCCAGAAAATCTCCATGTAGCTCATGGGACATGGAATGATCATGTGTCTGCTCTTTACATGGAGTGATAGCTTGGTCCCCAAAGGCTGGCAGGCCTATACATAAACCATATGCTCAATGGAAGACAAGTTATGACATGGCCAATTCCAAGCATTAATGGTGGAATGAGGTATCTGTACAGAAAAGGTCTGAGACTCAGAGTCTACTAACTGGGAGTTCTGTTAGCAAAGCTAAGAAGATTCTTGAGCCTTGAGAACCTATTTTTTTGTGAATAGTACAAGAAAATCAGCTTTGATTCAGTACAGGAAATTATACAGATACTACGGTAATGAAGAATGTACTTTCTCTGCTCATGGTTATAGGTTTGTATGGATGGAATTCTTGGGAGGCAGAAAACCTGAAGACTGTGGGCCTGAAAAAAAAAACATTTTTCCCCCTGAACACCAATATTCATATTTACAAAGGCCTACAAGAGCCAGTTCTAATGAAACTATAAAATCTTATAAGATTCCATCAATCATACCTTAGATATTAGCATCTTTATAGGAATTACATTACCTTTCTAATCTCATAATTGTTGAACTTGTTTGGGTTTCTTTTATTGGGGAGTTGATAGCTGATTTGGTCTGTGAAACAAGGTCAAGGGCTTCTGCTGTAATAAAATAAAATAATGTACTTTGTTCAGTATGTTATTGTATTGTAAAGGAGCTAGTCACATTATTCTGTACCAAGTATGTATTTACCAGATTACTCCAAGTACATGACAGTTATTGATAATATTTAATATTAACCACCATACAAATTTCTGCTACTTCTTTTTAAATTGCTTTTCTTTTGACAGTTGTGTAAGGATACTGAAAAAGATAAATCATAAGCCTGTATCACTGGTGCTACCATCAGGGATGACTGTCTTTCTTCTCCTTCTCCTTCTCCTTCTTCTCTGTCTCCATCTCTGTCTTTGTCTCCTTCTTTGGGTCTCCATGTTGCAAATTCAGAAATAACAAAAGCAAATTCCTAGTTTGCTATTTTTGGCACTGTGTTCATCAAGAGAGAAAAGGAGGGGGGAGAGAGAGAGACTAAACTATGGGGTATTCAAGCAAATTGGCAGGAAGGCCATATGGAAATTCCAAGACCATATGGTTTCAATGATAAGGCCTCATCATGCCGAGCAAAGAGTTGCAATTCCAGAAATCATCTTGCTCCTATTACTGAGCCCAAGTACCCAGAAGGTGGAATTTGTTTGATTGGACTTGAGGAGTAAAACCATGGATGATAATACTATCCTATCATTGACTTTCTTCAGAATACAGAAGTCAACTGGTTGTTTTGTAAAAGGAACTGTACTTTGTGAAAACCATTCTCTTAGTCTCACGTAAATGCAGACTATTTGGATAAGAGAAAAACACCCGTTTTTCTAGCTGTCCAGAAGAAGATCCATCTATTAACAGCTCCCAGTCTGTCTCATTATGAATTATTTTCCAAGTTGTCGGTGTATGTGAGGTTGTCTTGACTATTAAACACAAGAGAATATTAAAATAGTTGAACCCAATTCTTCTGCATGCATAAAAATACTAATGCTTGAGAATATCTTCTTCAAGGGGAATTTAATCTTTCCATTCCCCACCATCCAGTCAGAGCTGAAGAAGCTTCTTGGATGAGAAGTGAAATGTCTTCAAACAAACCAAGAAAGTCCAGCTGCCTCCTGAAAAAGCATCTTTGGGATAAATATGATCTGGATGACTGAGAATCTCCATAGACAAAATTAATATAATATTTAGTAGAAAAATAACAAATAGGCAGATAATATTTATACTTGAAAAATAATTCATCTAGTTGTACATTCATTGGGATAGCTGCTGTTTTACACATTTAAATGTACATTCAGACCCATTTCTGTATAAATCAGCATTGGTTGATGTGGAGAAAAAGAACATTGACCTGATTCAGCTATTTTCTCTTTTAATCTTACATTCTTGTCATGAAGTGGTTTAAAGTGATGAAAGGATATTTTGTGGAAAAGCAAAAGTGTTTGCAAGATTTTAGCTCAGCACCAGCTGAAAAAAATTTACAGCTATATTTTTAAAAATAGAGGTACGTAAGATCTTTTCTAAACAGTTTTAGAGACAATTTTCCATTTTTATTTGTTACAGCAGTTGTCCTGCTTTAATGAATTTACTGTATTTTAGGATATAAGCCAGTGATGGCGAACCTTTTAGAGACCGAGTGCCCAAACTGCAACCCAAAACCCACTTATGCATCGTTGGGTGCCGGGTGGGCATGGCCCATTGGGTGGGCGTGGCTGCGGTGGTAACGGCAGACTGGGTGGGACTAAAAAATTCAATCAATCAATTCCAACTTGGTGAGATCTTTTTTTTTCCCGCGAGAAGTTGAAATTGATTGATTGATTGAACCTTTTTTTTGCACATGGTGGCAGAGGCCTAAAGCGAAAAGGTTTTATAAAACCCAGCTGAAGGCCTAGGACTGGGGTGACGGCGCACGTGCCCACAGAGAGGGCTCTTTGTGCCACCTGTGGCACACGTGCCATAGGTTCGCCACCACGGATATAAGCCATTGGGACATTGATTTCTTTAAAAATAACCAATTCTGTCTTGCTGACAAACATATTATACTTAATCAATAAATTGCTTTAACTATTGCTCATTTTTTGGGGTACCAAATAAACTTTTCTATGACAACTTGCCATGGCCAACTTACCTCAGGACAACTTGCTGAGGGACAAAAGTTATGCTAATGTCAAACAAATGGTGGAACAGAATCATTAAAGAAAGGATGCAAAAGGAGGGACAGAATGAAATGTGAATGATAAAAATTAAAATATTTTTTTTATTTATTTTCAAATGATTACATTTAATTGTTAAATTGTCCTGGTTTATTAGTACTTTAATAAAAGATCATGCATTTGCTCTTTAAATTAAAGCATGGCATTTCTACATTACGTCTTCTATCATCATTTAAAAAGTGAGTGCCCCTAGAAAAGTCTGTGATTGGATGATAAAATCAAATATCTCTTGCAAAATGCCAAGTTACTGGCAATCACATATAGCTCTGTGAGAGCATGTGTGTGTGTGTGTGTGTGTGTGTGTGTGTGTACATGTGTGCTTTCAAGTTAATACTGACTCCTGGGAATAGTACTGAAAGCAAAATTATACAGAAGAGCAATATTAAAACAATTTTAATAGTCCAATAGATACTTCTTTTTAGCTCTGAACCAAATAAAAAAAATAACTAATTCATTTCAAGGAATGCTTAGAGCTATTATTTTCAACAGAATAAGCATCATTTATGTAACGCTGAAGGATCTGATGAGCTAAAAGCTTTATCCTGTATTATTTTACTTTTTTTGTTTGGTTTATAAACTAGTGTGATTGATTGAAAACTCTTTGTAGACTTTTTGCTGAAAATGGAGAAAAATTAATATAGGATTTGGGGATTTATTGCTTAAAGAGCTATATTTATGGGAAGAGGGGAAGAATGATATGTGGAGATTGTGATAACTATGTTCAAAGAACATCAGAAGACACTTTGGGTTTCTTTCTTCTTTCTCCACTTTCTTTTGCTTTTGTCATCTTTCACCTTTTTTTAAATTCCTTTTTTATTTTCTTCTTTTTTTCAATTTTACCTTTTATGCTTCTGTAGTTTTGAAAGCTAATGTAAAATATTTTTTTAATAAAAATTACATTTTTTAAAAAAAATAAAGGAAGTGTGATTATTATGGCTACTGGTGGATTTAATCTTTCTTTGTATGATCATGGCAAGTATGTATTACTTCAAGTAGTAAAAAAGACAATGCTTTAAAGAAACTGGCACCAATGAAACAAATGTCCTAGGTCTGGATTTTAGGGTTTCAACCCTTGAAACATGAAACCTTCTCTTTGGCACCTGTAACCACTTTGGGCCCAGAATTCATAGTGCTTTTAAGCTGTCTTTTGTTGCTGAAGAGCTAAAGGCATTTAGTCTTGCCTGGTCCAATACATATGGAAAGAATCAGTTGGGGAAGATGAGATAAACGTCTTCTGTTAATATAAAACAGTTTCTGAAAAACAGATCTGAATTAAATAATGTCAGTGCTTGAAATTTAGAAATCCAACTTCCACATTTTTTACTGACAATGTTTAATGAACAATTCAGAATGTTGAACTCAAGTTTTAAATGTACACCTTGTTGCTACCTTTCAATTGTCAACTCTGAATTGTTATTGTGCTTTAATTATAGCAAATAAAGTTAGCTACATGTGGAGTAATTGGATAACATCGCTGTTTGCTATTTAGTGTATAGGAACTATAAACTTGAAATAGGGATCGCCTCTCATATCCTGAACATTGTCCCATCTTGAGTATATGATCATGAAAAACAATCTGTTTGAGCGGTGAAATCTGTATCTTGAAGATTATGCCATGACCTATACTGAGCTTTTTCATCAAGTCATCAAGCAGCTCCTATTTGCAGCTGTCATTTTATATAACTTCCAGCTGGAAGAAGAGTTATGCAAAACTAAAGTTTGTAAACAAAACAAAAAAAAAGGCACTCAAGGAAATTGTGGAAGTTTAGCTAAGCAGAATGAAGTCTAGGTAATCGCTCGTAAGATATCACGTCCAACAGGGAAGAATCTCTGCCTCTATCAAATGACATATTAATTCCAGAGTACTACATGTTGAACTAGCACTGCAACTCTGAATTGTTTTATCCAGAGTAGGAATCAAGAGATAGCTATGCTAGATTAAAGAAGTCTAACTGTACTTCTAAGTCCTGTTCTTCCTAGGCAAGAAAGGAGGACAGGGCATCTATCTGCTGTAGAATTGTGAGGAGGAAACAGGTGGAGTAGGGAATGCTTATTTTGTGGTAGTTACTGGCAGCAGGAGATCCACAAGTCTTCTTGGCAGCAAAGGAACTATTTTCACCTGCATTAGTCCCCCATTTTATTCCTGCCACTGATGAGTTGAGAGATAGTTGATTACAAAGGTGCCACTTCTAGTATAGTACAGCTACCCTTCACTGAGAGCATTCTTGGCATATATCTGACAGTCTAGACTATAGGTGTCAAACTCGCCACATCATGTGACGTGTCGTGATGTATCGCGACATTTTTTACATTGCCGGAGCTGGAGTGGGCGCGATCTCCGTATGATGCAACCGGCCCACGGGCCGGCAGTTTGACACCCCTGGTCTAGACAGTAGACAGTAGATTTTGAAGAAGACTTCTGAACATATGTATAAAATGCCCACCACCTTCCCTGGAAGGCAGAGGGAATAAGGAAAATGTTCCAAAGGGGAAGTGCTTCTGAAAGTGTCACTCTTTCAGTTAAGTGGACCTTCCATGTGAGGAAACTGGTCTGGCTTCTGTGGGTATAAATGGAGAATTGGGTCCAAAAATATCCCCTTCCCTCTTTGTCCTTTTTGTGGGGTCTCTTTTGGCTGGGAATGCTGGCACCTCCAAAATTCACTTCTTGCCCTTCTCTCTCCACTTCTGCCCACCTGCCTGCCACCATAAGTTGACAAGAAAAGTGGGAGGAATAGTCTTTTTGAACAATGGGGAAACCTGACTCTTCCATGCCAAAGGCCCTGAAAATTAATGGCCAGAGAACTATTTCCACAATAGACTCAAAGGCCAGTAAGAGAAGATTGGCCCCTAGCCTGGCTTGTGACAGCAGAAGTAAAAAAATGAAACATTTTTTTAAAAAAAGGAAATACAGATGGAGGGGACCTTTGCAGTGGGTTGAGGATGGTTTTGCCCATTCATATCCTTTATAAATGGTTAGTAGGGTGTCTTTGTGCTGGGGCAAAAAAAGATGTGTGGCTTATCCTTAAAAGCACCTTCACCTTGTTTTCCTCATCTTGGCTGCCTGAAGATAAATTTAATAGGGAAAAAAAACCACTACAGGAAAATTGAGGATTGAGGAGAGTTAAACACAAAGTATTTGGAGTTATCAAAAATTATCTAAAAGAAAAGCTTGGAAAAAATCTATCAGATGTATCAAATACTATGGGCTTCCTATTTACTATGCAGCAATGAGAATTGTTATATCTTTCTAGATGAGAAATGTAAGTTAAGGTAAGACAACTAACCAGTAGCCGTATTGCTGTTCATTATAAAAGGTGAATTACTTTAACAGCATGTGACCCTCGTCATCGGACTAATTTACACTGAAGAAGTTAATACATTTCGGACACAGTGCAGTTCCAAAGAGCATGTATTTCTGTCCTAATTGAAAATTCTTGTTTTGGGCACCCAAAAGAAGAATCGGATCAGCCAAACAACACTTTTAGTGATAGAATGAAAAGAAGAAACTTATCAACTAATTGCTGACTTCTTTGACTTTTCATCTGCTAGATCCATTTCTACTGACTGGACAGCAGTTTGTCTGAAATGGTATAGGGTTCTTGCCTGGGCATGGGGTTGGACTCGATGACCTCCAAGGTCCCTTCCAACTTTATTATTATTATTATTACTTTCCAGAAGCTCCTGCTGCTGCTGCAGAAGCAATACATCTTAGGATTTTTCTTGTGTACAGTATTATTAAATTCCAGAAAGCACTTTGGTGCTTTGAAATATGGTCTCATTCACTATAAATCTCAAACTACAGTTTGCAGGTCTGGTTCAACCATAAGTCCTCATCGAGAATTTTTCTCATTAAAATTCTATATTACAGAAACTGCTATGCATAGTAAAAAATGCAAAATAAAACTTGCCAGTATCTATATATTACACCTCATGGGTGGAACTTTAAGTAATATACTGCATATCATAATTAGCAGATAATTTCATGAAGGCTATCTTTTCAACAGGCAAAACAAAAGCATAAAACTATTTTTAAAAAATCATATTGTAATCGTTCCCCCAGGTAATACATCAGTTTTTTTCTTCTTTTGCTGATTATTGCAAACACAGACCAAAATTATATAAAGTGATTGATAGTTGAGTTATTTTAAGGCTATTATTTTAAACGAAGTATCAGGTCAGCATCTGTAGGAAACTTCATTTCCTGGATGCACATGCACTAGAGGCAGCTAGAGACAATTTCAGAAGCTTCTATATCAGTCTTCCAGAGGACACTTTTTTAAAAACGTGATAAGAGCAGTTACTTTTCTTTTAAAGGAAAAGTTTTGCAGGAGTCAAGTCTGAATGGCAATATTTTAAAAAAAGTGTTTTGCAAAATATGTTAGTGGAAGCAAAGCATCCCTTCTCAAAGCATTCAAGCAGTTACATTCTTACATGCCTGCTTTTCTGAGACTATCCTGGACATGAGCATCTGGGAAATTAAGTAACTTTCAGATGTTGACCTAATCCGACGTTTATAGGACTGTTTCCAGAAGACCAGTAATGTCACCATAAAGGCTAATTTATATGGTCCTCAGGTTTTGTAAACTAGCTGTGCTTCATTGAATATGTATACAACATAAGCTGAAGCACTATAATTTCTAGTGTGTCCAGCCAGTAGGGCTATTGGTTATAGTATCTGAGAGATATAACAACTGTATCCACCACACTCTTCAAGGATGTTCAGGTTGATAGGGCTTGATGTCTGTGGCACTGATTTCAACTCCAGTTCTGCATAGTCCTGTTGATTCATGCCTTTGCCCCAATAAAGAGTAACACTTAAGCTAGGGGCAAGGAGTCTATTGTATTAGATACTACCAGATACATAGGTAAGCATGACACTGTATGCTCGACATGAACACATTATACCAGAAAAAATCATGTAGATAATAGAAAAAGTCCAAATGTCTATAAAGATTAACTATCTTGAAAATACTTACTCTCTTCTATTGTCTGCACTGCCCAGAAGCCATTTAAATTTGATTTGTAATTGTCTCCCTTTCTGCTAAGTAAAATGGCTAACTGTAAATCACTTTGGTAAAATGGGCAGTGTAGAAAACAAAATGCAATCCTCATCCTGTTCTGGCTCATACATGTCAGCAACAGAAAGCCCCTTAGTTCCACTCTAGGCAAAAAAACTGAACAAGAGAAAAAGAGTCATCAAACAGGCAAGCTAGCCTTCCACAGAAGAGAAGGTGTAGCTGATAAGACTCTTTTGGATTTTGGACTGGCTACTGAATAGGAATTGGCCAAGCTAACATTTCTTTCACAAGGCCTGAAGGACAGAAATGGGGAGGAGAAACATGCTGAGAGTTCCCTCCAGCAGAGAAATGGAGCTACAGTGATTGAAAAAAGAAAAGGAAAAAAGATTTTGCAGCAGTTTCAGTTAGACCACAGCTAAGCTAGAAATAAATCATCTTGGCTAACTAACCCTGCTGATGTCATGGGAATACAAATATCCAGAACTACTTTCATTCTGCTGCAAAATCCTCATGACGAAGTGCCTTCAGTGCCAATTTGGTTTCCAACTATAAATATTTTAAAAAGAGAGTGGTGATGCCATGTTCCTCACTGCTCAGAGTACTCATCCAAACATGCTTCAAAAGGAGCTTTCTATGCAAACTCAAGGAGCCAGAGGTGACTTACGTATCTGATCCCTACTTAGTCTCTTATAAGAAAAGCATTTATTTCAATCTACCACTGTTAGAGTTCACAAGTTTATTCACAGACCTCTAAATCCTTGGGAGCTAAGCTCCTTTGATGAAATCTGAATGTTTTCTTAGAAATGGATGGAGTTTGCCTGTTCATAAGTTTGTTTATTGTCAGACTATAACTTTTCTGCACTGGCTTGCCCAATGTTTTTGTCAAATGAGAAACCATTTCAGCTTTACAGTGTACCAAATAGGCATTATATCAGAGGAAACTATCTCTTGGATGAACATTACAAACTTCTTGTTATGGTTTAAAGCTGGCTTATATAAATCCTAAAAAGAATTGTACATAGTAAAAACATTAGAAGAACAGAATTATAGAGAAAGCACACATACAAAAAAAAAACCCTGACGTGCAGTTGATGTGTTTCAGATATTCTGTTTTGACTAGGGAACAGCTGCTGCCAATAGCAATATTATTTCATTTTCATTCCTACTAGAAAGGCTATATAAAGACAATGGTTTATTGTAAGTGTTCCCATTACATAGATGGCTTTGGAACCACATAGTTGGCCTGTGTGAAGCAGCGTTGATTTGCCTCAATGAGGCATTATAGACTACAAAAAAGGATGAGGTTCATCTCACTGAGGCAATTTGCTTTGATAGAGCACTTTATGCTGCCACGCGGCCTCAATTGGCACTAGCAGAAGCTGGAAGAGGGTTCTGGTGCAATGTTGCATAAGCACTTCTGGTTCCTTCAAGTGCCAGAGGCAATAGCTGGACGTGAAGCGAAGCAAGAGGCCCTGTTGCTTTTGGAAGCAGGGAAGCCATGTGCTTCATGAGGCAGCTTTCAGGGAATGTTCTAGTTGAACTTTGTCAAAAGGAAGCATCTCTTGAAGTCCTACACCAAGGTCATTGATCATTTTTGGTTAGAACAATTTTGGCCCTCTCAGCAGCTTGGTATCAGAGGCCTGCTGATGCTGCCCAATATGGGAGCCACATTTGTGGCATATTCTGCCTCATTTGCTGGATGAACTGGTCCATTTGGCTCACAGCTTGGTACTGATAGTGAAGCAAAACATTGGCAAACTGATTTAGGGCCAGCAGGTTTGAAATACACACAATACACTGTAGATATATAGACTGTGTATATCTGCATGTACCATACTAGCCCAAGATTTAAATCCTAAATCTTTTCCTCCTTTCCTTCTGAGATAGGATATCTAGCCGTGAACATCAGAGACATCTCTTTTCATGATTACATAATGGTTCTGTCTGATTAGGATTGTGTTAGTTCTCACTGATCAACTTCAGGCCTTATATGCCCCATCCATTTATTGATGGAAGGAGAGAAATAGAGTGAGCAGCAAGGTCCTTGAGGAGTGGGTATGGAAGAAGGCAGCTAGCCTGGAAGATGCTCAGCACCTGACAAGGAAACTTTGGAGACCACCACAGGAACCCAACAACTCTGGAATCCCCTTCAGAATGCCAAAATGTTTCTGGGTTGATGACGGCATGCTAAAAAAAACTCCTCCCGACTACACAAAGGCCTGCTTCCATCATTCCCACTGAACAAAGCTCTTTTTTAAATCACAGCTCTGCTCCTCGGCACACACTGACCAAAACTCTTGCCAAGCAAGTCCAGGAGAGGCAAGCCAACAGTGTTGCCTTACCTGCCACCTGCCTCCACTGGCTGAAGCTCTTGACAAATGAATCTTCTGAAACTTATCAAAGCTGAGGAGCCAAGCCCTGAAGCTTTTCCAGTTGGCCAGCTTTAATGGGCATTGTTGGTAATCCTGCCATGCTCAACAAAGCCTGTCCTCCTGGAAAATCTTCAGCACATTCTAAGAGAGTTCCAGGGTAGGTGGCTTCAGTGAGCACAATGAAGCTGCCCACCCAAGAGTCTCCTCTGGGGCGCTGAAGTTTTTCTAGACTGAGCAGCTTCACTGCTCACTAGGGCAGTCTTGAAACCACTCAGCTTGAAAGCATTTTGGCCAATGCTGGGGCAATAAAGTTAAAAACACCTTTTCCCCCAGCACTGAAATGATGTGAGGCTTCCTAAACATCTTTGTTGAGATTAAGTGGGGAGAGATTGGCTTGTTTGCTTCAGCAAAGGAAATCATATTGCTTCCATAGCATAAATCTGCTTACCAAAGTGTGTATTGGTGGCTTCACTTCAGCATTTAATAAGAACTTGCTGGAGATCTATCTGACATTGAGATTGTCCATGAAGTTTGGAAAATGGAAGGTTAATGATTTACCCTTCCTCAGTGCTGAATTTAATTTGATACATACCAGATGAGGCCTGGGATCACAATAAAAGAGAATCATTGTTGCATAATTTAAATTACATTTTAAAATGTTTTCATTTGCTCTAAGAGGATTAAGAATCCAAGAGTAGAAGCATCCAGTCTCTTATGGTTATTATTTAAACAACTTTCATATTATTTTTTAAAAATTTATAGACTGTCCTGGATTCGCAAGATTTTCTCATAAATGAAGAATCCATGTTCTTTGAAGGGGTTAAGGAGAAAAAGAAAATAAAGGAAGGGGAGAGGGGAAGATTTAAAATAAGATTTTTTTTCCTTCCCCATCTGCTAAAATATAGATTTGTGGCAGGAAATAAGGTTTTGCACTGTTACATGAGCCAAGATATTCACAGTAAAATATGTAGTCTCCAGGCTCTGCACAACTTGGAATCAGCCAAGTAAAAATGGAAAAAAACATTACGCAACCTTAGCATAAATTTAACTCTGATGGTTAGGAATTCTTACCAAAAGGAGCCTTGGTCTTTCCTTTTGTGAAGGGTACCCTGGATATTCACTGAGGGAATAACTCCTGCTATATTGTAACTAAGAGCCAGTTTGGTATAATGGTTAAAGCACCAGATTAGAAACCAGGAGAAAGTTTTGAGACAAGTCTGAAACTGCCATACTTACAGATGAAGCAGGGTGGACAAAAGCAAGGAATCTTGTCTTAAAAAATCCTTAGGAGAAGTAATTAAGAAGGCACCAAGTTGTTAAGGAGGCAACAGAAAATATATCACCTAAAGCAGACAAAGGAAATTGGGACTGAGCACATGGGAAACCCCTTCCCAAGATCCCAGGAATAGCTAATTAGATTTGAGAATCAACAAAGCAAGGACTTTGTTGGAAGATAGGAGAGGTCCTGAAGCCCACCTGCTCTTTCACTTGTCTTTGGATCCAGATGTGACAACTTCTGTCCCTCTGGCTAGGGACAGAAGGACGTGAGTAAGTGTGGATATGGGTGTGTGTGTGCATATGTAAAAGAGTAAATATATGCATTGTAACCAGTAGTGGGATTCAAATATGTGAACAACTGGTTCTCTGTGTGGATGCCTCTTCCAGAAGTCCATTCTGGGCCTGGGCAACAAAAAATTAGCTACCGGTTCTGCCGAACGGGTGCAAACTGGCTGAATCCCACCACTGATTGTAACTCATAAAGTTTTGCTGTTATTTTAAATTCACTGGATCTCCATATATTCTAAAAAACTGATTGTGTCTCAGTGTTCAGTGGTTTTGAGTGTAGCCATTTTCCAGGACTGTGTGTGAGTGACCATAAACCGAATCTGGGAGCACGTACATAACACAGTGAGTTCTAGTCCTGCCTTAGGCACAAATTTCTAAGATCACTTTAAACCAGTTACTCTCTCTCTCTCTCAATCCTTGGAAGGACACAAGGTCACCCTGCTTCCAAATTCTTACCAAGAAAACTGTAGGGACTAGTCCAGCACCAGGAGTCAACACTAACTTGAAGGCTATATATATTTGTAACTATAATATTCCCGAGTTTTCTCCTTCTGTCTGGTCTCAGGGCTTCCATAGCTGTATGAAAGAGCTCACCACCATAAAGTTATTTCACTCAGATATGGCTGCCAATATGTTCTGTAGACCTTAGCCCAGCATTTCAAAAAAAGATTCCTTGCATATGAAAAATGATCAGAGTGATGATTTCAACCATTACATTATTTTCTTTCTATATTGAGAGGTAATATGGAGTAAAATTCTTCATCCAGATTCTTTCTTGTTATTTACATTGTGCTACTCTTAATTCTGCTCGGTTACTTTAGAGAAAGGATAAAACGTGTCTCATGATAAGAGGGAATATAAAAACTTCTCTGAATTAACATTCTGTTGAAGAACAAATCACTGATGGTGCTAAATTAGGGTAGAAACACTTTCAAACAGAGGTCTATGGATGATAAAAGAAACACACACACATTCACAGCATCCATTAATCCATTTATGTTCTTCACACATATCCCACCATAGGATCCCTGGGCTGGGAAGAGGTTCATCTTTAATTCCTTCTCAGCATCTTTAATCTCTTCTCATGGATCATTATTTTTTCCATTGCCATTAGTGGTAAAAAAAAAAAAAAAAGCAGCTAGGGTCATTGGGTAGAAGACATTGTTTCTGTAGCTGATTGTTTTCTTTCAGACTGAAAAACTGGGAGGTGAAGAATATGGGTCAGACTCTTAGAACTCTGTAGTCTTCCAGTTGAGTGCCAGGCACCACAGGCTTACCGCTGATGCCTATAACTAATTGCACTTGCACTCGTCAAGCAATTCCAGGCTCATGTATTCGAAGAGTCAAAGAGACAAACCAAAGCTTATTTTTCCATTTCTCAGTCCAAACAGGAGCTGCATCCAGCACCAGACTCCTATGACAAAAAAGTGGTTATCAACCTACCTCAACTAATATGTTATCACAAAAACTGATGTACCCCAGGGTAAGTAACCACCACAATCATTTTGACAAGTCAGTGATTTTGTGCTTTCATCTACAGCATAGGCCTCAAGGACAGCTTCACAAAACCTCTCCTTGTGACACGGGCCCAGTTCAGTCTAATGCTTGCTCCCAAACAGCCAAATCTTTCTTAACAGAAGCAACTGGGGCTGACTTGGACAGTCCTTTGTTTACCGAGTTCTGACAATACACTGCTTACTTATTACACTGAGCTCTTCCAGTTTGGTCTTCCATCTCTTTTCAGACATGAGTTGCAACAGTTTTCTTCCTTTAAATAAAACAAGAGCTACCCACATTGCAACAGCACCACTGAGGATTTTTCTGAACTATTTTGCCTTTCATGGAAATTGCAGGTCTAATGGTAAAAATATGTGTATGACATATTAGAACAACCACCGTACACCAGAGATAGAGCTGCCTTTGAAAGAGAATCTGAAAACTCATTCGATATAAAATTATTCTTATGAGAGTCTGTGAGTTTCATTGGTTTTTAACTGATACGTTTGGGAAACAAATTCACAGTCCATTATCTTTTGGGACCAGACTATCTTGCTCCATGCGATGCTACCCTCTCATTAAAATCATCAGTGAAGACATTCCTACATGTTCTACCAGTATCAAGCATTCAATTAGGGGAACAATGAGGAATGGATGGCCGCCCAACATTTTGTTGAATTCTCATTTATCAGCTTAAATTTTCTCCTTTCATTCTATTATTTTCTGAATAAGATAAATCTAAGTCTGGGTTTTAAAAAGCTGGATCTATTATTAAATTATTATGATGATGATTATTGATCATCACAGTCAGCCAGATATTCAGACTGGGTTTGACATTTTTATCTACCTATTGAGTAGAACCTGGGATAGGCAGCTCTGGATGTTTGATGGTGTTACAGATATCTTCGCAGGATGGAAGCTGTTCCTGTAAGGCCACAATTGATTGATGGTGAATTTGTCAATGCCAATGGTGTTCAAGTGGTGCTCCAGTTGTTTTGGGATTGCAGCCAAGGCACCTATTACTATTGGTACTATCCTTGCTTGCCTTTGTCACGGTCATTCTATTTCTATTTATAGATCTTTGTATTTTGTTATCTTCTCCAGTTCTTTCTCTTTTGTTCTGCTGTCTCCAGGCAATGCCACGTCCACTATCCAGACTTTTTTGTCTTTCTTTTTTTTATATAGATATTTTATTAAGTTTTTATAGTTACAAATCTTTAGTTCTTAATAAACAATGTGTTGTCTGGGTCCACATATTTGACATTAATAGTAATACAACTTCCATTCCTACTTTCTATTCCATTTTTCTACCCATTTGTAAAAATTATCCCATGTTTGAAAATATTCTAATATATTCTTTCTCTTTCATTTTCAATGTAAGCCTATCAATTTCCGCACAGTCCATGATTTTCCTAATTATGTCTTATTCTGTTGGTGTTTCTTCATTTTTCAAATATTGTGCAAATGTAATTCTTGCTGCTGTTAATACATGTAATAATAAATATATACATTTTTGTCATAGTTCTCTGTAATTATACCTAGAAGAAATAGTTCTGGCTTAAAATCTACATGTTTTCTTAACATTTTCTCTAACCACATGTGTATTTTTGACCAAAGGTTTTTCATTTTAGGGCACGTCCACCAGAGGTGATAGTATGTGCCTTGCTTTTGCCTACATTTCCAACTATTATTAGACATGTTTTTAAACATTTTGGCTAATCTTGCAGGTGGTAAATGCCATCTATAACACATTTTATATAAATTTTCTTTATAAGAAGAATTGGAAGAACAGGGCATTGAGCTATCATGGTGGCCACACTTGCAAATGCAAATGAGATACAAAAAAGTTACTAAAACTTGGTTTTTATAAAGATCAAACAGTGTTTGACCAGATACTATTGTCATCAGAAGAAAAACTTATTAAGAAACTCTATAATTTTTTGTTAAATTTGAAGGTGGAAGATGAACAAGTTAAAGAAACAATGATAACTTGGGCAAAAAAATTTGGGCACAATGTAGAATTAGAAAAAATAACTTTTTTGTCTTTCTTACTGACAATTGTTAAGTCTGGGGTGTTATGTGGCAGGTGCCTGTCTGTTTGAATTCTAAAGTCCCAGAGCAATTTAACTTTTTCATTTTCTATGACTTTCTCTGTTGTGTTTGCGGTTCGCAAGCAATTGACGAAGACACATTGTGTCAACAATAGCTCTTTATTCTCCTTCTCCAACTCCAAGCAAAGAGCAAAAGGCTCACAGGCCTTTTTATAGGGTGAGGAACCCAGCTAGTGCTAACCAATAGGAATGCAGCGTTTTCGCGCCTTGCGCATGCGTGCAAGGCTGGCGCCGCTCAGTCTGGTCCCGGGCAGGTTTTACAATCCTCGGGACCATTTGCAACCTTTTCTGGGCCTGCTGAGTTTCCTCAACAGGCCCAGGACACAACACCCCTCCCCCCTAGATAGAACACACACAATTCCAATTTCTTACAATAATAATAAAAGAAAAGAAAAATAATATTCCACTCCATACAACACCCTTCTATAACTAATAGGGTTGGCTAACCAACCACTCTCTAATGTGGCTTCGCGTGTCTATCTATTTTCCCAACGTAGGTTCATCTCCATGACCTAGACTTGTAAGGTCCCTTGTGTTGACAGGAACCTCACATAATTGCCTAGATGCTTAGGAGGGACCTTAGCCCTTTGTGACCTATGCAAGGTTAGGGAGGGGGCCTGGCTTGTCAGCTCACCTGCTTGGCTAGGCAGACCAGGACTTGTACTTAAGGGCGCCTGGCCTACTGGCCCGTCTGATGGGCTCACTAGACCAGGACTTTTATGCATACGTTTTGCAGGTGACCCCTGGTGAGGCGTACTGGCGAATTTTCCAGAGCTCTTTCCAGGCTCCTGTAGAGCAGCTGGAATTTCCCAACCTTCTCAATTGGCTGAGGATTCCCCAACTACTCTGGATGGCTCCAGGGAACTTGATCCCTCGAGCCTGCGACCAGTCTCGGATGTGACCTGCATTGCAGGAGTGCCCCAATAGTTCCAGACCCCAGTGGCAGAAGTGCCAGAGTCAGGAGCCGCCTCTATGGCAAACTCCACCTCAGGTGAATCCCTGTTTGGAGCTCTTGCGGATACGCATGACTCCCTATTCAGTGCACTTGCTGAATTGTGAGGATGCCCTTGCTCCACCCCTGAGAAATCCCTAGCGTCCTGCGGTAATTCCCAGGAGCAATGGGGCATTGTCTCAGAATGTTGACCTGAAGTGCGATCTGGCTCTTGGGCCCCCTCCCCCCTGAGAGGGCAGGGGTGGAAGCATCATGGGACAACCGCCAGCGCAGTTGATCGATGTGACGCCTCAGGACACGACCATCTCCCAGGGTCACTTCGTATGATAGAGGTCCAGAGATCTTACAGATGACAGCAGGAACCCAGACGTGTCCAGGACCATAGTTTCTAGTCCAGACCGGATCGCCCACCTGAAGTCTCCTAGGTGCCCACAGCTGTGACACCTGTGAAGCCACCCGGTCAGGGTGCAGTCTATCCAACTTAGTAATGAGGCGGCGACCCCAGCGCAATTCAGCTGGGCTCTTTCCGGTGGCAGTGCATGGTGTGGTGTGATGTGCAAGAAAGAAATCTGCTAACCTGTGATGCCAGCTGCCGTATGTTAGTCTTTTGAGTGCGTCTTTGGTGGTACGCACCATTCTCTCCGCTTGCCCGTTGGTGGAAGGGTGAAAGGGAGCAGATGTTGTGTGCCGGATCAGGTTGGCCTGAAGAAAAGCCTGGAACTCAGAAGATGTAAATTGAGGACCATTGTCAGATACAAGCACATCTGGAAGGCCATGGGTTGCAAAGATTCCTTTTAACACCTGGATGGTCCTGGCAGTAGTAGTGGAGGAGACAGGTACAACCTCTAGCCACTTGGAGTGGCTATCCACAAGGATAAGGAAGAATTGCCCCTGAAAGGGCCCAGCATAATCTAAATGTACCCGTAACCAAAGGGTGTGTGTCTCCTCCCACCTGTGTACTGGGGCCTCAGGCATTTCAGGCCGTGATTGTTGGCACACTTGGCACCCGTGCACCTGAGCTTCGATTGCTCTATCAAGCCCAGGCCAGCAAAGATGGCTGCACGCAAGCACTTTCATGCGCACAATTCCGGGATGACCCTCATGCAGTGAGGACAAGATCCTAGACCTCAGTGAGGCAGGAATAACTACTCTACTCCCCCATAATAGGCACCCATTAAAGGTAGACAGTGTGTTTCTCCTTTGCCAGAAACTTTGAAATGTTGCATCTGGACACGTGTCAGGCCATCCTGACAATACCCAGGTCAGCACGTGTGCAAGTGTGTGATCAGTGGCAGTCTCTGCAGCCACGTCCCTAGCATTGAGGGGAGATTCAGGCAAATCTTGAATAGAAAGAATATTAATGGCAGGAGCAGGGTCAGGCTCTACCTGTTTCAGAGGTAGCCTGCTTAGGCCATCTGAGTGGCCCATCTTTTTACCAGGTTTGTGAACTAGAGTGTAGTCATATGCTGACAGGAAGATGGACCATCTCAGCATACGAGGAGAAATGATATGAGGTGTCTGTTTGTTTATTTATCATTTATTTATTTATTTATTTATTTATCAAATTTGTACCCCGCCCTTCTCCTAGCGGACTCAGGGTGGCTTACAGCCAGTTAAAACAGATAACAATACAAAATACTAAATTTAAAATGTAATTAAAATGAAATATTAATTATTGGCCGTTTCTTTTTAAAATTATTTTAAAACCAAATTAAAATACTCCTTAGGCCAGTCCTGCTAGCTTAAATAGCCATGTCTTGAGGGCGCGGCGGAAGGAGGGGAGATCCGGAATCACCCGG
>NW_015386712.1:412689-414369 GCF_001527695.2 Protobothrops mucrosquamatus
CTAATTGGGTCAAGTCCAAGGCCGTCATGGAAGCCAAGAACTCCCGAGCTGCCGCCGACGTTTCGCCCGCCGATGGCAGATTGAAATCCCCCATGACTATAAGTCTGGGGGTCTCAACTGCCACCCCGGCTATTACGTCAGCCAGCTCAGGCAGGGCCGTTGATACATAGCAGGGAGCCAGGTATATAATCAACAGGCCTACTTGTACCCCTTTGTTGGTTGTAAACAACCCCAGCAGAGGCTTGTGATCTGTATAGACTGTGAAGTGGCGGCCATATAAGAAATCATGGAATTTCTTAATGCCAGCCACTATTGCCAAGGCCTCTCTGTCAATCTGAGTGTAATTCCACTCTGCAGATGACAGAGACCTGTGTCCCATCAGCCTTCAATTGACTAAGTACTGCTCCCACTCCATAAGGAGATGCATCGCATGCGATGCAAACAGGCAGTTGCTCATTGAAATGCGCTAAAACAGCATTGGAAGTGAGCAAGGCCTTAACCTCATTGAAACTCCTGTCATGGACTTTAGTCCACTGCCATGGAGCCTGCTTGTCTAAGAGCCTATGTAACAGCTCTGCCACAGCAGCCTTGTGTGGGAGGAATGCATGGTAAAAATTCAAGAGTCCCAAGAATGCTTGTAACTCATTCTTGGACTTTGGACTTGGGGCCTGCTGAATAGCTTGCAATTTGTCTTCAGCAGGGTGTATGCCTTGGGCATCAATCCTGAAACCCAAGAAGTCAGTTGAAGTGACTCCTATCTTACATTTATCCTGTTTTAACTTAAGGCCTACTTTGCGAAAACGAAGCAAGACAGCCCTTAATCTCTCTGCTAGATTTTGAGGTGACTCCCCAGCAATGAGGACGTCATCAAAATAGGGGCAGACCCCAGGAATACCTCGAAGTGTGCTCTCCATTACACTTTGGAATATGCCAGGGGCTACATTTACCCCAAATTGCAATCTCTTGACCCTGAAGGCCCCCCTGTGAGTTACAATAGTCTGGGCCTCTGCAGCTGCCTCATCAACAGGTAGCTGTTGATAGGCCTGTGCCAGGTCAAGTTTCGCAAAGATGCGCCCCCCTTGAGGGAGGCCAGAATGTGACTTACAACAGGAACTGGATAAGCGTGCTGTTGCAATGCCTTGTTCAGTGTACATTTGTAATCAGCACATATACGTATTTCCCCATTAGCCTTTAGAGGCGTTACTATGGGGGTTTCCCATGGGCTAGAATCCACAGATTCTAAGATGCCCTGCTGGAGCAATTTGTCCAGCTCAGCATCTATTTTACCTTTGAGGGCAAAAGGTACCCTTCTAGGCTTAACCCTGATGGGCGTGACAGTGGGGTCCAACCGTAGTGTGATGGGAGGCCCCTTGTAGGATCCTAGCTCTGAACTAAACACATCTGCAAACTCCTTGCAGACCTCTGCAAGGCTTGCCGTCTGCAAATGGTGCAGCCCAGTTACCTGGATTCCCAGAGCCTCTAACCAATCGAGTCCAATAAGACTTGTACGATCACCCCCAACTACCACCACATCTAGGAGACCTTCAAAATCCTTATGCTGCACATTAAGGGTGGCCTCCCCCTTAACACACACCATAGAATTCTGAAAATCTGTAAGTATTAGATTCGATGGCCTGAGTTTAGCTCGAAGGCCGCTACTACTACAAATCCTTTTGAATG